>NC_068938.1:23948157-24248157 GCF_016801865.2 Culex pipiens pallens
GAATGAACGAAAGTCATCGAACTGTTCCTTCCCCCTTCGAAGCTAGTCTAAGTGCCTTACTCCCTCACCCGACGTGGATGTCGTGGCCTGAGTCGGTGTAGTTTTGCATGTTTTTATGTTGCACTTTCCATCCTGAGATTGCGTGGGAGTAGTTTGCTTTGTGGAGTGAATGAATTGATGACTCCAGATTGGGGAGAGCTTATTGGGTGGGATTTTTCGATGAGAAGAAGATCTTACTTTTTACTAAAAACAGACAAAAACTGTTTAAAATCTGTTGATGAATCATCAACTCCAGAACAACTTCAAAACAACTTCCCAAAACATGTCCCATTTCCCAAAATCGTTCATCTCAATCAACCTGCTGCTGCTGTCCACGAAGACAGCGCCAAACATGATTAATTGAATCAATCGAAATTCAAATCAAACCTGATTCGGCGTTGGACCACACACAGAGTCCGTCTCAACCCGTCCAGACGACGACACGATGACCGTGGAGCCGCTCTATCGGGAGCCGTTGATAGCGGGGTACGACGAACGAAACTAACTTTGCTGCAAACTCTTTCACAAAAATGTTTGAACAAGTCGTCGCGATGTCCTCCACTGCTGGTTGGGGCGATATTGGATGAGATGACAAGGAGCAAAAAAAATCTGGCATCGCTTGTGGTCACGTAAATCAGTGCATGTCAGTGGAGGAACCCTCGGGGGAGCAGTTGACAGTCAGTTTATTTGAATTCTAGAATTTTTTTCAAAGATAAACAGATTCAAAAATACAAAAAACCGTTTTTGTCTTTGTTTTTGTTTTTGTTTTTGTTTTTGTTTTTGTTTTTGTTTTTGTTTTTGTTTTTGTTTTTGTTTTTGTTTTTGTTTTTGTTTTTGTTTTTGTTTTTGTTTTTGTTTTTGTTTTTGTTTTTGTTTTTGTTTTTGTTTTTGTTTTTGTTTTTGTTTTTGTTTTTGTTTTTGTTTTTGTTTTTGTTTTTGTTTTTGTTTTTGTTTTTGTTTTTGTTTTTGTTTTTGTTTTTGTTTTTGTTTTTGTTTTTGTTTTTGTTTTTGTTTTTGT
This sequence comes from Culex pipiens pallens, assembly GCF_016801865.2. Lineage (NCBI taxonomy): Eukaryota > Metazoa > Arthropoda > Insecta > Diptera > Culicidae > Culex > Culex pipiens. The sequence goes on from NC_068938.1 coordinate 23,949,215, forward strand.
TTTTGTTTTTGTTTTTGTTTTGGTTTTTGTGTTTGTTTTTGTTTTTGTTTTTGTTTTTGTTTTTGTTTTTGTTTTTGTTTTTGTTTTTGTTTTTGTTTTTGTTTTTGTTTTTGTTTTTGTTTTTGTTTTTGTTTTTGTTTTTGTTTTTGTTTTTGTTTTTGTTTTTGTTTTTGTTTTTGTTTTTGTTTTTGTTTTTGTTTTTGTTTTTGTTTTTGTTTTTGTTTTTGTTTTTGTTTTTGTTTTTGTTTTTGTTTTTGTTTTGTTTTTGTTTTTGTTTTTGTTTTTGTTTTTGTTTTTGTTTTTGTTTTTGTTTTTGTTTTTGTTTTTGTTTTTGTTTTTGTTTTTGTTTTTGTTTTTGTTTTTGTTTTTGTTTTTGTTTTTGTTTTTGTTTTTGTTTTTGTTTTTGTTTTTGTTTTTGTTTTTGTTTTTGTTTTTGTTTTTGTTTTTGTTTTTGTTTTTGTTTTTGTTTTTGTTTTTGTTTTTGTTTTTGTTTTTGTTTTTGTTTTTGTTTTTGTTTTTGTTTTTGTTTTTGTTTTTGTTTTTGTTTGTTTTGTTTTTGTTTTTGTTTTTGTTTTTGTTTTTGTTTTTGTTTTTGTTTTTGTTTTTGTTTTTGTTTTTGTTTTTGTTTTTGTTTTTGTTTTTGTTTTTGTTTTTGTTTTTGTTTTTGTTTTTGTTTTTGTTTTTGTTTTTGTTTTTGTTTTTGTTTTTGTTTTTGTTTTTGTTTTGTTTTTGTTTTTGTTTTTGTTTTTGTTTTTGTTTTTGTTTTTGTTTTTGTTTTTGTTTTTGTTTTTGTTTTTGTTTTTGTTTTTGTTTTTGTTTTTGTTTTTGTTTTTGTTTTTGTTTTTGTTTTTGTTTTTGTTTTTGTTTTTGTTTTTGTTTTTGTTTTTGTTTTTGTTTTTGTTTTTGTTTTTGTTTTTGTTTTTGTTTTTGTTTTTGTTTTTGTTTTTGTTTTTGTTTTTGTTTTTGTTTTTGTTTTTGTTTTTGTTTTTGTTTTTGTTTTTGTTTTTGTTTTTGTTTTTGTTTTTGTTTTTGTTTTTGTTTTTGTTTTTGTTTTTGTTTTTGTTTTTTTTTTTGTTTTTGTTTTTGTTTTGTTTTTGTTTTTGTTTTTGTTTTTGTTTTTGTTTTTGTTTTTGTTTTTGTTTTTGTTTTTGTTTTTGTTTTTGTTTTTGTTTTTGTTTTTGTTTTTGTTTTTGTTTTTGTTTTTGTTTTTGTTTTTGTTTTGTTTTTGTTTTTGTTTTTGTTTTTGTTTTTGTTTTTGTTTTTGTTTTTGTTTTTGTTTTTGTTTTTGTTTTTGTTTTTGTTTTTGTTTTTGTTTTTGTTTTTGTTTTTGTTTTTGTTTTTGTTTTTGTTTTTGTTTTTGTTTTTGTTTTTGTTTTTGTTTTTGTTTTTGTTTTTGTTTTTGTTTTTGTTTTTGTTTTTGTTTTTGTTTTTGTTTTTGTTTTTGTTTTTGTTTTTGTTTTTGTTTTTGTTTTTGTTTTTGTTTTTGTTTTTGTTTTGTTTTTGTTTTGTTTTTGTTTTTGTTTTTGTTTTTGTTTTTGTTTTTGTTTTTGTTTTTGTTTTTGTTTTTGTTTTTGTTTTTGTTTTTGTTTTTGTTTTTGTTTTTGTTTTTGTTTTTGTTTTTGTTTTTGTTTTTGTTTTTGTTTTTGTTTTTGTTTTTGTTTTTGTTTTTGTTTTTGTTTTTGTTTTTGTTTTTGTTTTTGTTTTTGTTTTTGTTTTTGTTTTTGTTTTTGTTTTTGTTTTTGTTTTTGTTTTTGTTTTTGTTTTTGTTTTTGTTTTTGTTTTTGTTTTTGTTTTTGTTTTTGTTTTTGTTTTTGTTTTTGTTTTTGTTTTTGTTTTTGTTTTTGTTTTTGTTTTTGTTTTTGTTTTTGTTTTTGTTTTTGTTTTTGTTTTTGTTTTTGTTTTTGTTTTTGTTTTTGTTTTTGTTTTTGTTTTTGTTTTTGTTTTTGTTTTTGTTTTTGTTTTTGTTTTTGTTTTTGTTTTTGTTTTGTTTTTGTTTTTGTTTTTGTTTTTGTTTTTGTTTTTGTTTTTGTTTTTGTTTTTGTTTTTGTTTTTGTTTTTGTTTTTGTTTTTGTTTTTGTTTTTGTTTTTGTTTTTGTTTTTGTTTTTGTTTTTGTTTTTGTTTTTGTTTTTGTTTTTGTTTTTGTTTTTGTTTTTGTTTTTGTTTTTGTTTTTGTTTTTGTTTTTGTTTTTGTTTTTGTTTTTGTTTTTGTTTTTGTTTTTGTTTTTGTTTTTGTTTTTGTTTTTGTTTTTGTTTTTGTTTTTGTTTTTGTTTTTGTTTTTGTTTTTGTTTTTGTTTTTGTTTTTGTTTTTGTTTTTGTTTTTGTTTTTGTTTTTGTTTTTGTTTTTGTTTTTGTTTTTGTTTTTGTTTTTGTTTTTGTTTTTGTTTTTGTTTTTGTTTTTGTTTTTGTTTTTGTTTTTGTTTTTGTTTTTGTTTTTGTTTTTGTTTTTGTTTTTGTTCAAAATCAAAAGGCTAGCCCAGGGTTGACCAATTTTCGGTCACGCCAAAATAAAAAGTCACTCGCGGAACGAATGTGTTATCGCACCCCCTTCCGAATGCCACGACGACGACGACAACACCGTGTATTCCTAATTAAAATGACGAAGTGGATGAATTAATAATGTCTCGAGACTTGTCCGGGAGATTTGGCGCAACAAACCGTCGCTAGTGGTCCACACGGACCATGTTCTGATTGAGGCGAATTGATTTGGCGTCCAATCTCGGCTGCTTGTTCGCTGAAGAGCAAAAACTCCACACGGTCCTATGTCCATCGAGGCTGGTACAAGGACAGATACGGTTCCAACGGAGCGGGTCTTCACTTGACCGTCTCCACCGTCTCTCGAAAGCAGGTCGTTTTAATTAAATAAATAAGACGTTATGGTCCTTGTTGTTGTTGCTGTTGTTGTGGGGGTGCAAGACACAATCAAAGCGTGAGATTTCAACGGGTGAACAAGTGCCGAACCCCGGGCAAGGCCACACGAGGATGGGATGCACGAGATCACTTTCCAGGCCACGACGACAAGCCTGATTGGATCGAGGGACGCTGGACGGAATGGATGCACCTGAGAAACTTTGCATGACTTGCGGACTTGGAGGGGGGACTTGGGAATTCTGGAGCAGGTTCCCTTTCACGAAGCGAGGCGTTAATGAGTGCTACAAGGAAAATCGAATCGTGCTAATTAGGTGCAGGTCGTCCCTGAGTTGTTTGGATGCCAGGGTGGTTGTCTCATGAAATATTCATTGGACCAGTGCCAAAATGAGTGCAGGTTGTTCAACAGAGAACATGGTTGAACAAGTGGAACGAGAATCAAGCTGAAATTTTACAGAATGCACAATTTTTATTATTATTATTTTCTTTTACAATAAGTCCAAATATCATAAATTAGCATCTTTCAATATTTTTAACTTTTCCATTCACCATTCATAACTTGAATTCGAATTACAAATTCATTCAAATCCAGCCCACCTGATCAAATCCAACTAAACCAAAACGAAAAAAAAACTGAATCAAATCTCCAAAAGAGCAGCTTAACAGCTCTCGCACACGCGCGGCTCATTAAAAATTCATTATGAAATTAATATCGCGAGCTTCGGCGTCGGCCCGTTTCCCCCACCTCCGCGTAGGCGATAGGTGATCATTAAATAGCTGATAATTATTAACAGGTTTCTTGTTTCTCTCAAATAAGGCCACAAGTTGGTCGCTGGAGGAGGTTGGAAATCAATCACTTTGGCCCCAGGCCCCGTGGATCTTCATCCTGGTGTGTCCCCCCTACTCCTCCCCAACCCCTCTCAGAGGAGATGAACGCGGTCACAACAAATTGGGCATAATCGTGTCCCATGTTTATGGGTTTTATCTGATGAAAACGTAAATTGTTAATTTCTTTTTTCGCTGGGGTTATGTTTTTGGGGGCCTCCGGGCGTCGTCGTCGTCAAGTTGGCGAAAATCGAATAAAAAGCTTCGGCTCCGGTTCTTCTTCGGCACGACTTGTTTTACTTTCCAACCAGCAGAGAAAGGGTGAAAGAAGATATTTTGATTAATGAATCTTTATTGTAATCGATATTTTGGCTCATTTTTTGTTCCCTGACCCAGCGGACTCGGGGACTACTCCTTTTTTGGGGCTGCTGGCTGCAAGTGTGATATCTTAATTGGGCATCGTACGCAAATGAGCTTTAATTGCTGGCCTTTGAGGCGAAGTTTCAACGCGGTCAGGTACGCGGAAAATTGAAATCGGATCCGATGTATCAGCTAATTAAGTCATAATTGGTGGCGAGAGCACGGCCTGGCGTAGAAGAAATTGAGTCTCAAACCTTCAGGATCTGAGTGGGTAGGTGTCATTTTATGGGGGTGGGGTGTGATTGCGAATCGCGCAGCACTAAACTTTACTGGTTTGAATTTCGACTTGTGAGATTTGATAGGAGCTTTCACCCGCGCAGACGTCATCAGGAGCGACTACGTAAGTACGGAAGTTGAGAAGCTTGGGAAAATTTCGTGAGATATTGTTGATTGCTGGATAGTTTTTAAATTAAACTGCCGTGAAATGATTATCAATAAAAGTTCAACGAAATATTTGAATTTTAATTTCATTTTCTAAATTTCTTTAAAAAAATGTGGTAGTTAGAAATAACTTTTAACTTCAAATGAAATTTTTAATGTTTTTTTTATCGATTGTAAATTATTTTAAATGCATTGTAAAATGTCAATTTATGAATTTTATCCCTAACCAAAACTTTGTAATCTTAACATCAGATGAATGTTCGGCTTGCAGTCGTTGTAAGCAGCTGAAACACTTATTTGTGTACTTTAAAAACCTTTGGAATCAGGCATGAAATTTTAAATTAATTTTTACCCCTTTACTCATATTTGACCAGCGCCGAAGGACAAAAACTTTAAGTTGAATTGATAACAGCCTTGTTTAGTTGGAAAATGACATAATGGAACAAAATTTCGTCGAAATGAGGTAGGGTAGAGTAGTCATCAATGAGACACGGGGAACAATGATAAAATGGCTCTCACAAGACGTAGTTTTAAACAATCTGGCTCATATTTGGGGGAAAGGCGTGTCTACTAGATACACGTCTGCCTTAAAAGTGACTTTGGTTATGGACGCTCCCTTGCAAAGTTATTCATACATGTTTGATTCTGGGGTGCAAAAGTAAATTTTGACTAAAAATTACATTTTCGCTCATAGGCTACCATTAACTTAAAAACTAATATTTCTCCAAATTTCTTTCGTCATTTTACAGGGCATGAGTTGGGCTACAATGTCCTTTTATTAGGTTTGACCAAAAATTAGAATATACCCAGAATCCAGAGCTGTCTCATTGTTCCCCACTCTTTTCAGCCCATGGGGAACAATGAGACACTTTGATTTTTCTTCAATAAACTTTCCAAAATCTATGGAAATCTTTCAAAACATGAATTGGAAGTGATTTTTGGCATATTTATTGAGTTTGAACTTCATTTAACCAAAAATATAAAGTTATTTCGTAAAATATATGGATTTTACGAAATTTAAATACTTTTTAGTATAACTTTTATTAATTAAATTTTCATGTTGACAAAATTGTTCGAAAATGTACAAAGCAAGTCTCCTGCAATGGAACAATATAAAAACATGATGTTTTACTAAAAAAGTATTGATTTTTGAAGAGTGTCTCATTGTTCCCCAGCTGTCTCATTGTTCCTGCCAAATGCGTCTACAATGAGACAGTTGAATAACTCTGGCTGTAGACGTCAGATCGATCTCATATTTTTGTCAATGTTAGAACACATTAAAAGAAAGAAAATGCAACAACAAGCTCATTAAAACATGCTGATGAAAAAAATACAAAAATCGTTGAAAGTTGAAAACCAAAAGTGTCTCATTGATGACTACCCTACCCTACACATGAAAAAACCTGAATCGTTGGCTACAAAAGATTAAACATAGCTCTAAAAATATTCTGAACAATATTTAAAAAAAAATCTCCATTTTTAACAAAGATTGAAGGGCAACCAATATAAAAGTTTTCATGAATATTTTTCCTCCATTAATGATTTTTTTAGAAGATTTGAAAACGTTTAAAATTTTCCACGATCCATATATTTTTTGAATGGACATAGGTCCATGGGGCAGGGTTGGTATACTGAAAAAAACGTGCCCACGTGGTTTATGGATAGTCCCTTACCATGGTTTCAACATTTCACTGAAAAAGTGTTGTACAATTCATTGTACATCAGTACAGATATTTCACAAAGCTAATTTCATAAAATCTAAGAAAAGGAGAGCATTTCTCTCAGATTTAAGACATCCGATTTTTTTTGTATTTTTAAATCCGACTGAAACTTTTTTGGTGCCTTCGGTATGCCCAAAGAAGCCATTTTGCATCATTAGTTTGTCCATATAATTTCCATACAAATTTGGCAGCTGGCCATACAACAATGATGCAAGAAAATTCAAAAATCGGTATCTTTTGAAGGATTTTTTTGATCGATTTGGTGTATTCAACAAAGTTGTAGGTATGGATACGGACTACACTGGAAAAAAATGATACCGAAGGCACCAAAAAAGTTTCAGGCGGATTCAAAAATAAAAATATATTTTTTTTTTTTTATCAAAATTTTACTAACTTTATTTTTTTTAATATGCTCGAAGTGATTGTCGATGCAGGGATTTATATTTTAAATTGTTTTCACTGGATTGCACTTTTAATTTATCTAAGAAAAATTAAGATCCTTGGAAAAAATGTGTACTCTGATTTTTCTAATCAATATTGAAGGGGGTGACGTAAACTTTGAAAATATTTGCAATGGCCTTACCTCGATAAAAAAAATCTTTCAAAGTTTTTCTGAAAATTTGAAATGGCTCAATTAAAATACAGTTAAATGTGAAAATTTTAATCAAAGAAATTTGGATACATCTCAACTTGAATTCAAATTCTTCTGTTAAAATAGTTTTTCTTAGTTGTTTTGAACTATCTCTAGGTTGAAATACAACACACAATGTTTCAAAACAATAAAAAAATCTTTAGACAATATGAAAAATGAAATTGGAAAATATATTTTAGATAAATTTAGAATTGTTTTTAGATATTGATTTAAAAAAAATCGTTAGGATTCTGATTCCAAATTCATTCCAATTTTTGTTGTGATTAGAGGATGACGATTCTCGAGATTTTCAATTTCCCGGGAATCGAGAGTTGAACTTGGCAATCCCGGGACCCGAGAGTTTTTTACTACGCCAACAGTGTCAAAAATTTAAAATGAAAAGTAATAAATTTGTTTCTTTTAAATGAATTCAGTAACTGTTAATTCATACTAATTCTATGAAACGTTAATTTAAGCAGCCTCATTGTTTTGAGGAACTATATAAAACTTTTGATTTTTTTTTCTGAATCTGCAAAAAAACAAAATCGTTTCTTGAGTTTTTTAAGACTCAAAATTCTAGTTTCGCACTGAGTGATTTTTCAAAAGGTTCACAAACTTGTTATTAGATTTTAAAGAAAATAACTAATATAGCTTCCCATTATGGGAATTTTGCAATATGATAAACAACGACTCAAAACAACAAATTAAATTGTTTTTTTTGTAATTTTCAAGTTCAACATTAAAAATTCATTGAAGAAATATTTACAGTTAGGCCGATGCAAATATTTAAAAAAGCTTTTGTCCCTCGGCCCTGGCCGAGGTCAAGGGGGGGGGGCAAAAAATTAAAAAAAAATAAATAACAAGCCATAGTCTTCACATTTAAATGAAAAAAGTGTTTTAAAATGCATTTTACACTAGTTCAGTTGTTTTGCAATCATTAGTTTTCAAAAAATCTAAGATCTGACAAAAAAAAATTGTATCGAAAAAAACAATTTTGCATCGAAAATTTTCAAAAAATCTTGAGATTTTTTAATAAACCCAAACATGCTTAAAATGATTTAAAACGCAGAAGAATGTATTTTTATTTGATTTCAGCTGGTTGCACTTGAATTTTCATTGAAATTTTGAAGTTTATTGTAAAAATAATTTTTGCCCCCTGATTTTTCGGGCCAATTTTGAAGGGGGGGGGGGGGGGGGGTGACAAAAACTTTTACAAATATTTGTACCAGCCTTATCAGGAAAACCCAAATGTTCACAAAAAACTAGATTGGATTGCTATGCTCAAGAGAAGATAAATAGAACTTCACTTGAAAAAGCTTTTACCTTTTAAAAATAATTAGAAAAAATAATATTTGAAAATAAAACATTTGATTTCATATCTGGGGTGTAACTGCAAAATAATGTTTAAGGTAAATTTTGGGGCCACCTTTTCTTGGCTTCTCAAGATTATAGTTATTGGAATTTTTGACAAGTTAACTTTTACACTTTCTGAATAAGAAGATTAAAGAAACATTGGTTTATTCGAACTTGAATATCGAACATTGGACATTCAGTGTTCTGAACAATTTTGATTTTTTCAAATATTTTTCTGATTAGTTTATATAATTTGCTTCGATATTTATAAGTTTAAATTTCACGGGAGTCTCGACCGAATTTCCCGGGAATCGAGAGCTCCAAAAATGGTCAATTTCCCGGGTAATTTTTCCCGGGAATTCCCGCTCGTCACCCTCTAGTTGTGATCGTAATTTTATTTGGCACGTTTGGACTGCAGTCAAGAACACAAAAGTGAAATTCTTGCCTTCAAAGATTCATACACAGAGCTATAAGCCATCGAAAATCAACTTTAAAAAGCTAACTTTATCATAATAAAATGACATATTCGAAATTATGTATCAAAAATCTACTTCTGGAAAAATTACTTTTCCATGAAAATAAGTAGTTTGGAAATTTACTTGGCTCCATCAGATCCATGGGAGTAACAATTATTCATTGTTGTGCTTTGCATCAATCTGAAAAATATGTTTAGCTTTGTTTTAAAATGTCTCTCTTATTTATTTATTTCACGAAACAAATAGTGACTTGAACCAATTATTTTACTGTTTCTGACATCTATTCTTACCAGAACTTAATAATAGATAAGAGAAACTTTATATGATTTCTTCTTTTTTAACCAAACATCAAGCTCAGAACAAATAGGTGCGCCCTTACTTTCAGACACTCCCCCTTTAAAAATAACCATAACCCAAGCTCCCCGAGCAGTCGTGTTCACAAAACCGCACTTCCCGACTGCTCTTCTTCAAGTCGAGTTCAATACCGGCTCGAGAAATAATAACTCATTAGCCATAAATCAAGAACAATATGCGGATGAGAGTCACCCGCCTGAACCAAGAACCAGCTGAAACAATCCCATATGGGGACACACCCGATTCCAACAATTCCAGACATTCTTCCGGCCAAGTCGTCGATAAAAATGAACCTGAGTCGGTTCCGCTCGAACGCATTTCTTCGAACAGAGAAAACCAAGTGCAAATCAAGGTCAGTCACCAGTTTCAAAACTTTCAGTCCGAGGGCGTTTCTCCCCCCTTTTTGACGTTTGATCCAAGTCATTTTTGAGGGAAGGAGATTTTCAACTGTGAATTGAAATGTGATACACCTCCACCGGCGGAGCCGGTAATCGCGGAAGCCCCATCTGAACAAGTGTTCAACAACACCTTCGACGGTCGCTTTCTGGAGCTGAGGAGGTCGTGATGGAGATGCCATCTTCCTTCGGGGGATGGGGAAAGGTCCACGCCACTTCCAGACATTTGAGAGTTGAAGCTGCCATCGCTCGCTAGACGATCGCTGGCCACTCTGACAAATGGACGCTCCGATAGCACCTAATTTTGATAACATTATACCCCCACCGAAAAAAGGTCGAGTCGAAGGGGGACCCGGGGCTTGGTTTCAGGCCTCCAAAAATGCGAACAAATTGGTAGTCATTAGGGGTGCTTTATTTGGGCCTGCTCCATCAAGTGACAAGTGGGGATCGAGTGTTGCGTTTTGAGGCGTAGAAATATGGGAGATTTTGTCTGGGGCTGTTTTAGGCTTTGCTTGGAATGCCATGCAAATATCTCGAACTTTTAAAACTCAAATCATATATTTGAAGGTGAATTGGAAAGCTTGTACTCAGATTGATTGAATTTATTTAGAGTTCGATATTCATACGAGGTCCAAAATTTGAAACCCAAAGGCGGATGGGTTTGACCTATTTTTGCATGCAGAATCGACCACCGAATGTCCAGAACGATCCGTAGAACTTTTTGTAAATTTGACTCGTTTTAATATTTGCGTAAGCTTATTTACTATTTAGGTTTCTACCTCACTGAAAAAAATATTCTATTTTCAGTTATGAGCAATGTATTTCAGCTTATATCTGTTTGCCCATACATCCAATTGAAAAGCTACAAAAAGCAAATTAATGGGAAATTGGACGAGCTTTCCGGTAAAAATATTTACGAGACTGAAAAATCAAGTCTGTCTGAAAAACACCAAAACAAAACTATTTTTTCGACATTTTAGGACAATGGTCAATATGGAGACTTTTATGTAAAATTGTCTGGCCATCAGTTTTTAAAAATTTTGACGTTAAGATCACTTTCAAAGAACCAGTTTTAGTAAAAGATTTTTGTATTTTTTTAAGGAGAAAATACCATCCTGCATTTTTCGTCAGTCTTTTTTCAAAATCTTAGCCTTTTTCCTCAAAAATTTTGGACTAAAAAAAATCGTGACATCACCTTCAAATTTGACTTTTGAACTTTAAAATCAAAAAATCTCTTAGATGTTGCGTGAATTTTTATTTCAGTGTATTTTTTCAGATAGCCCGTCCAATTTCCTACAACTTTGTCTTTGACCACTTTTTGATACGATGCAAAGGCTTCGAGGTACAGTAATTACAAAATACAAAAATATTTAAATAACTTACGCCCTTCTCAAATGTTATTTTTGAGTACAATTGGCTCCATATACACAAAAATAGCTAATATAGGCCTAGGATAACAAGTCTACCAAGTTTAATTGAAATCAAAGAGGGTCGGTTACAAAAGTACTAGAAAACTTCATGACTTGAGCTTGAATTGCTCAAATATTTTTTATCTATTTATGAATGATAAAGAGCCAAACAATTAAAACAGCGGTTTCAAAATTAGATTTTAAAGGAAGTTCTTAAATTATTGAACTTAAAAAAACATGGATTAAACAAAACAAAATTATGTACTGTCCTCCCACATATTCGATACACTCACAAACTTGGAACACTTTGTGGTAATTTGGCAATAATTATTGAATTAGAAAATGTTGGTCGTCATCGATCATGGCCGTTCATGGTCACCCGCGACAGACATGGACGACGAAACAAAGAGAAACGCAAAAAGTAACTTTTTCTAAAAAAAATCGTAAAATCGCGATAACTCGTAATGTTTATAAGCAAACCCCTTATGTCTATATATTAAAATTTTTGTAATTGTCTGCTCTACAACTTTGTACAACATTGTTACACTCTAAAAAATAACCCTGCAAAGTTAGTAAAAACACGAAATTTTAAAATGAAAAATTTTGTTCTAAATGAAAAAATGACCCTTCTGGTTCAATGTAGATTCGAAAAGTACATTGAATTTCCCATAAAATGACATGTTCCAAAAATTTTTACAGTCGAATAACGGAAAATGGGAGAATTTTTCAAAATTTTTTAGTGTTTTTTTCGATGAAAAATACGTTTTTTCGGAATTCTGAGTACGCCATCAAATCGGGCGTCTAATTTTACATAAAAGTTCCTTTGACACCAAATTTCTATCTCATCACCGTTTCAGGCTGCAAATTATTGAAAAACACCTCTTTTTTCGCATGTTCAAAAATGGAAGGGGTCGTACCACCCCTCCGTCACGAGATATCAAAAAACGGACCTCGGATTCGTGATCAGGGACAAAAGTTACCCCTTAGGACAAAGTTTCACGCAAATCGAAGAGGGGTCGGGGCAACTTTTCCCGATTTCGTGTGAGTTGGTAGAGAATTACCCAGGGCCAATGTTTGTTTACATCTGTGAGAAAAAAGTGTTCCAAATATGTGAATTTTAAGAGTCAATGTTTTTTTAGTAATATTGCAGTCGTTCGATATATCATTCGAAAGATTGAAAGACAAACTTTTAAATGAAGGTAAAAGTGTTTCATTATAATCAACGATAGATTTTTTATGATTTTTTGAACAGCATTCGGGTGATTTTTCTCTCAACACACAAACTTTCTTACAGTTTTAAAAAGAACGGACCTGACTTCATTGCATTGGAAAAATATTAAAAAATTAAAAATAACAATTAAAATAGGATTCTTTACAAAAAAGTTTCTTAAACCACCATTAGATGGTTGGTGCCTTCCTCACATTTAGGGTACGTTATCCATTAGTGGACCCCTTTCCTATAGTGGACCCTCTGAAGTGTTTTTGATGAAAAAATCAATAAAATCACAATTTCAAGCGTGTTTTTGTCTTCAAATCTTTTATTTGGCATGTTCAGCATAATTTAAAACAATGTTGGCTGACATTGACGTGTCCTTTCAGCCAAAATAAGTGTTTTGAGTTCGACATCTGAAATCAGCCATGGCCACTAGCATTTTCACAACAAAACTGCATTTATATTTAATGATTGAATTAACTATCCAATCATTTTTTGACTGATTATTCAACTTCAGCAGGTCGAAATAATGTAAGTTTAAGAAACTTTACTTAAATAAAGCGAAGAACTGCTCATTTTCGAGCAAAAATTTGGGGGGTCCAATATAGGACAAGAAAATCTAAACTTTTCCAAAAGTGGACCCCTGTTAATTTAACTTACAAAAATAAAGAAAACTGTGTATTTAAGCAAAAGTTTGTCTTAAATATACAATAAATGCTTGTTGTAATCAACCTAAACGCATATTTTTTTCAATTATGAGTATAAATATAGATGTTTTCATGTTAAAAGTACCAAATATGCTGAAGCCGAAAGAATTTATAATTAATCAAAACTTTAGTTAATGGTACTTAACAGAAGCATCATAGTTGCAGTTTGAAATGATATTTTATAATAATAAATCAATTACAATTATTTTTTTTGAATAAACATGCGTGGTTTTATCAGCAACTGTAAACAAATCTATTGTTTAGTTTTGGTCAACCATTTATGTATTTAATATGAAAAAATGTGCATCAAAATTACTTTTTTAAAATTATTTTATGTTTACAGTGGTTTTTGAAACGTTTTCTCTGATCTTTTTCGGAAATAAATGTGTTTAAATGTCTGTTTGGTTTTTTTGTTGTTTAAAGCCAAATTTGTTAACAAAACATATTTGTTCATGATGAAAAGTGAGCAAAATCCATCTTTTATTCATTATATCTATCATTAGACCTACACAATGCATCAAAACATCAAATATCGGTTAAATTAGGTATAAAAATAACAGTTTGCCTATAGTGGACCCGGGTCCATAATCGGATTATGGACCCGGGTCCACTATAGGAAAAGGGGGTCCATAACAGGCAAAAAAAACTTTTTTTTCAAATGGCTATTTTTCTGCTCAAAAACAAAAAACTGATGAAACAAATACTCAAAATGGTTCAAAACACTCTAGATTCCATTGTTTTGTTCAAAGGGTTATGAAAAAGTGCTTAAAATATTGAAAATTTGTGAAAAATGTGCTTCGGCTCTACTAGGGGGTCCACTAATGGTTAAAATACCCTACTAAGTAATAATGAAAAAAAGTTTATGAAAAATATATACCTGATACAGACTTTTCCAGAAAACATGCAGACTCTCATTTGAAGCAATGTGGCAACCGGGCGCTTCGCATCTAAACACGTAAACAAACCCGGCCTTTTGAGGTTATACAAAAAATCACCCTTTTTTGTAGATACAAAAATCTTTTTCTTAGCATAACTTTTGAAATACTTTACAAAACAGAATAAATTTTAACAGGGTCTTATGTGACCCCAAAACGAATCGAATATGGCTGATCCGGCCAAAATCGCCAGTTCTGAGAAAATCGTGTGGAAAAAAAATCATGTCTACACACATTCCCACAGACATTTGTTCATAATTTGATTCTGAGTCGATATGTATACGTGAAGGTATATCTAGAATGTACATTTAAGAAGTTCAATTTTCGAGTGATTTTATAGCCTTGCGTCAGTGAGGTGAGGAAGGCAAAAAGCATGAAATAAAAATATCAGATAAACTTGAAATATTTCCTGCACCTGCTCTTGCCTTTGGCCGGTGCCGTATTGAACATGTTTCATAGCGTGGTAGTGATGTGACATATTTCACGTTGCACGGCAACCCACCACTCTTGTGCAACATGTTAATTTGTCTGCTTGCACTATTCACCTCCAGGGGGTGAAATATCGCACAGTGCGCCATCTTTAGAGCGATAGAAGTAACGAATTGTTGCGTCGAAATATTTCAGAAATATTTCAATGAAAAGTGTTGCATACAGTTCCGCTCACTGATTTCAAGATATCGAAGTTGTTCAAAATTAATCGATGTTTTTAAGTAATGATTATGTTTTTGAAAACAGCTCTATGTTGATGATTTTGATTAAAAAAATGCTTAAAAAGCCGTTATTTATCTGTCATCGTATCTGAAACGTGAGACAAAGAAACTTGGGAAAAATTTAATAAATTAAAGTATGGCAGATAATTTCACACGATAAAGAACTGGAAGAAGAAATGTTAGTTGAACTTACAAGCTGAACAATATGAACTACAAGAAAAAAAAAGTTTCTGGAACCACATGCAAACAAAGAATAACCCCAGATGATTTCCCTGCACGAAACAGGAGCATAATTAAAATTACAGCCACAAAAGTATTAATTACATTCAGCAGAATAAACCATAACACAGCACAAACTTCCCAGCTCTTTGCCTACGTTTAGTCATGGTAAGTTTCACCAAATCGTAACTCTTTCCCTGCGCTGCGCCTCTGTTTGTAGAAAACCAAACAGAAGGTAGCAAAGTTTGTTTTTTTAAACTTTACCTCGGTGCATTCAGGCGGCCTCCCAGCAAAACCAGAATTGAACTGCGCCAGGGGGAAAAGCGCACGGAGATGACGCGAAAGCTTTTGGAAAATGGGCTCGCGAAGTTTTCGGGGCGCGCTCATTTTCCAAAGTTTTCCACTTGACTTTTCCGAACCGAGTCGCGGGGGGAGGCTGTATTGTTTTCAAGTGTACGGATCGGTGGAAGTTTCACCCGGTGAAATCATCACACTGTTAATGGTTGTAATTAATATTTTGCCTTAGTGGTTTTTATAACATCATAACAACATTCATTAATCGACCACGTTTGAAGGGGGGCCAGTTCTGAAATCGTCCAAAAATGAAGGCAAGACCAACTAGAACCGTTCGGTAGAGATTATTACTTTATGGCTGGAAACTTTGGTCCACTCATCAAAGTCCACGCAGTGAGGGTGCTCTTACGGTTGTTGGATGAGGAGAGTGGAGTTGGGTAAAGTTTTGCACTCTTATTGAGATCCATATTTTTGGACTTTTGCTTTCAAAGTGGGCAGTAGAGTAATAAATTTGTTTGCTTTTTTTTGTGATGATATATTTGGGAAATAAGTTTCCATAATTAAAAGCTAAAAGTAAAGAGTTAAGATAAAGAGTTTCTGTTGATTGTTAATTGTTAATTGTTAGTTGTTAATTGTTAATTGTTAATTGTTAATTGTTAATTGTTAATTGTTAATTGTTAATTGTTAATTGTTAATTGTTAATTGTTAATTGTTAATTGTTAATTGTTAATTGTTAATTGTTAATTGTTAATTGTTAATTGTTAATTGTTAATTGTTAATTGTTAATTGTTAATTGTTAATTGTTAATTGTTAATTGTTAATTGTTAATTGTTAATTGTTAATTGTTAATTGTTAATTGTTAATTGTTAATTGTTAATTGTTAATTGTTAATTGTTAATTGTTAATTGTTAATTATTAATTGTTAATTGTTAATTGTTAATTGTTAATTGTTAATTGTTAATTGTTAATTGTTAATTGTTAATTGTTAATTGTTAATTGTTAATTGTTAATTGTTAATTGTTAATTGTTAATTGTTAATTGTTAATTGTTAATTGTTAATTGTTAATTGTTAATTGTTAATTGTTAATTGTTAATTGTTAATTGTTAATTGTTAATTGTTAATTGTTAATTGTTAATTGTTAATTGTTAATTGTTAATTGTTAATTGTTAATTGTTAATTGTTAATTGTTAATTGTTAATTGTTAATTGTTAATTGTTAATTGTTAATTGTTAATTGTTAATTGTTAATTGTTAATTGTTAATTGTTAATTGTTAATTGTTAATTGTTAATTGTTAATTGTTAATTGTTAATTGTTAATTGTTAATTGTTAATTGTTAATTGTTAATTGTTAATTGTTAATTGTTAATTGTTAATTGTTAATTGTTAATTGTTAATTGTTAATTGTTAATTGTTAATTGTTAATTGTTAATTGTTAATTGTTAATTGTTAATTGTTAATTGTTAATTGTTAATTGTTAATTGTTAATTGTTAATTGTTAATTGTTAATTGTTAATTGTTAATTGTTAATTGTTAATTGTTAATTGTTAATTGTTAATTGTTAATTGTTAATTGTTAATTGTTAATTGTTAATTGTTAATTGTTAATTGTTAATTGTTAATTGTTAATTGTTAATTGTTAATTGTTAATTGTTAATTGTTAATTGTTAATTGTTAATTGTTAATTGTTAATTGTTAATTGTTAATTGTTAATTGTTAATTGTTAATTGTTAATTGTTAATTGTTAATTGTTAATTGTTAATTGTTAATTGTTAATTGTTAATTGTTAATTGTTAATTGTTAATTGTTAATTGTTAATTGTTAATTGTTAATTGTTAATTGTTAATTGTTAATTGTTAATTGTTAATTGTTAATTGTTAATTGTTAATTGTTAATTGTTAATTGTTAATTGTTAATTGTTAATTGTTAATTGTTAATTGTTAATTGTTAATTGTTATTTGTTAATTGTTTATTATTAATTGTTAATTGTTAATTGTTAATTATTAATTATTAATTATTAATTATCTCAACACTGACCACTGAACTTCAACGTGAGTTTGGTTTAACCCTTAAGCGTCCATTTTGGTTTTGATTATGCCTTCCGATGAATCTACAGCTAAACTTCTACCCTGAAGGGTTAATCCTCAATTTCGGCCAATTTGCCTTCCCAACTTTATGTTGCCCCAACCGCAGCCCACATTGTTCGATTATTTTGCGGTGTTACACCATTCAGCCTGCTGAACTCATCCACTCTTCATGCAAGTGCGTATATCCTGAGGGGGTTCGTCTAAAATGAAAATGCTCTGCCCAAATTTGACGAGCCGATCCTCGAGAGCATTTCATGCACGCAAATTGAATAGAGAGCTGGGCCAATTTGATTCGGCCACTTTTGCACTTGTTGAGCCATATTTTTTGAGCACTCTTGGCCAACGGATGAAATCATTTCAGTACTGCTGATGGAAAATTGAGCTTTTGAAACCAGAATTTTCAAACCGAATTCAGTAAACTTCAAAGCCCGTGGGCTGATTGTCGATTCCAGCGCTTGTAATTACCGGTGACCAAATTCAACAGGGCCCAATCAAAGACCGCAGCTGCGGCTGTGGGTAAACTTCAAAGGCGACATACTAATTACTACCGTCAACCTCAATCTGATTGACAGATTTAATTTTTCCCTCCCGTATAGCTTTGATGGCAACCCGGGCCCTGCAAACCACATTACTGGCAACGAGGCCCAGCGTACAACGTTATTATAGATCTGTCAGCTCTCGGTCTCGGAAATGGCTTCCGGGCCTGCAGCAGAACTATTCCGTTATTGGTTACGAGCCCATACAACAGCCTTTCAGGACGCAAAATTCCAGACGTTCGAATCCTCAGAATAGGCTCCGGAACAATATGAAGATAACACAGAGTGGAACAGACATGAAGCGGTTCCTCCCCGAGAAAGGGATAGCTCTACCTTCTCCACCAGATTATAGTCATCTTCAGTAGTTCAGAGACCTAGAGGCGGCGTTTGAATCTGAGATCTGCTCAATCCCACTTACAGGAAATGTAGTTAGGTTTAATTCCTCTATCGAAGCTCAGCACACCGTCGTCTCGAGCTGTTCATCGTAACATTCCTGGAATAACCCAGCCGTAGGATATCCGGAAAAAAGGAGTCGACTTGGGCAGCGGCAACAACAAAAACAACAACAACAATGGCCGGCTAGAACCGATTTCCTTTTGCTGGCACAGTAAAGAAGAGCTCGTTCTGGAATTGTTTGCTGGGTTGTCTCGATCTGGATTCTTTAACTGCTTATGGGTAGGGGTTGTTGGGGTAGTTGAGCGACATTTTCAAGCATTATTTTTTAAATTGTTTTTCATTTTTATGTTTTCCGAAAAATTGAATCACAAATTTATTAAAATTTTCTTTTAAAAAACTCGCTTTGTAATTTCGTTGAAATTTTATTTATAATTGCTGAAATTGTTGCAAGGATTATGAAGCCCTTATTTTAAAAATTTAAGGTTTATCTGAAAATTGGTTTAAATATTCATCCATATTTTTCCGAAACTATTACGGCACTGTTATTTTTTTACTTTGATTTGATCTTAACCCTATACTACCCAACCTCAACTCTAGACGTGCTTCGGTCTAAAAAATCCAATTTTCAACCATTTTTTTTTTATCTTTAAAAATAATTTTAAAGAAAAACTCTTACAATTTTAGAAAATTTTATGGTTGAAAGTTTGACTCATCGTTTTATGTGACTTTTGCCAATGTTTTAAAAAATGTATTTTTTAGGGGTCAACTTTTGCTTTTTTTACTAACATTTCCTATATTTTAAGTAAAAATAAGTGTGCAGTAATTTTTTGTGATGTCCCAGACATTGCCTCTAAGCATTTTTTAACAATTTAAATGATAATGGTTCCGTTTTGAGCGGATAATGTGAAAAACAAGCAAAAAATTAATAAAATGTGACTAAAAAATTTAAAGGCAAAATGTAATGACAGGAGTTGGTGAAAAAGGCCAAAAACTACCAAAAACAAAAATTAACTTAACAAGATAAATGAAAATTAAATTACTAAAAATTAACCAAGAAAAGTAAAGTTTTTTGTAGAACAATAGTTGTGATTTTTAATTTCTATTAACCCTGTATCGGCCATTTTTTCTGATATAACATATTTTCCTCACAATTTGGGCGACCAATGTTCTACCTTCTACGAAATACTTCACTTCTCTTATGATATGTTTGTATTCAATAATTTTTATTATTTTTACTTGAATTATTCTTGTTTAGTTACTGTTTTTACTGTTAGTAACAGGCTTATTCTGCAACTTCATATCATTTTTATTTTTATTTGCCTTTTAGCTGCTTTTGTTATCCTTTCAGTCATTTTGAGAATATTTTTATTAAAAAACTAAACAATAAACTTTTTTAAGCTTAAAAAACTGCAAAAACATTTTTCAAATTCACAAGTCACATAAAACAAGTAAAGTCATCAAACCCAAGATTTTCCAAAAAATCATGAGTTTTCCTTTCCAATTATTTTTAAAGTATAAAAATCAGTGATTTTTAGATCGTAGACTAGAAATGGTGCAAGGTCATTAAAAGTTAGTTTGAATCAATTTTCGAATTATTATTTGTGCGCTCAAAATAATGTTATAGCTTCATCAAGCAATCTGTCATACAAATAATACCAACCAGTTTATATTAAAAAAAGCTGGAATAGAAAAACTATCTTTTTAAAGTAATGAATAAAAAAAAAGAAATCGAATTTAAGATAATCACTGAAACACATAAATCAAAACAACTGAGAATCTAGTGAAGTTAAATTATTATAAATTATAATTTGTTAACGAAAATTAACTTGTATTTTTCATTAATTCATTTTATAATGAACTAAACGCAAATTGAGTTTTTACAGAAATCGATTTTTCTATGGTTCAATAAGGATGGTGCAAATATTATTGCAATTAATGTTGACAAAACTAGAGATGAAAACTATCCTCAAGAGGGATTTACTATCTTTAAACTTTATTTGAAACTTAAACTTACTATTCCGGAAGATTGAATAATGTTCTGCTTTTGGAAAATACAAAAGGCTCAATTATTTTTGATAGCAAGATTTAAAAGGTTATATTACACATAATATAATTGGTTTAACCGCATTGGAAATTTTTCCTGAAAATTGTCAACTGCTTAACGAATCAGAAAACTGAAAACCTCTAATTTCGGTAAATTTGAACAAAAAATTGTGACTGCATTAACAAGACTTTTTGGAGATTTCAAGTAATTTTAAATAAAATGTTGCATTTTTTGCTTAAAGTTAATAATGTAAATTTCGTTTTAGATGAACTATTTTAAAAATGTTATTCCTTAAAACAATCATCTCTTTAAATAATTCATTTAAAAATAAGCGGGCTTGTAAAAATGATATCTTGAGATCACTTAAAAAATCGTAATCGAAAGCTTTTCATCCAATTCACATATTACTTCTGAGTATATTGCTATGATGAAAAACAATGCTTTCAAATAATAAAATAAAACCAAATGAAAAGATCATTTTTCCAATGAATTTGAAAGTTATTTTTCATATATTTTATCTGAAAATAACATTTTCAATAAAACATTGCAAAGTAATTGATTTTTTATACTCAAAATGCCAACATTTTTTGTTAAATTTTCATTTTAAATAAGGGTCATTCCATCTGAAGCCATCTTCGATTCTGCCCAAATTTGGCAGAGCTGTTGAGACTATCAAAACATGCAAAAATCCAGAATTTCATCCAAATCAGACCACCCCCTCCATTTTTGTACCCTCCCAAAAAATCGACTTTTTGGCGATTTTTGAGCGAAACCCCTATCTTCAAACGACGATAACTCAGGAACCACAAATCTTAGAGGGTCGGTCTTAAACTTAATTTTGAAGGAAATTGGACGTAGAATCCATTTCTGTGATCAAAATTTAGATTAAAATATGTTTTCTACCTGTATTGCGCAATTGAAAACTTGAAATGGCCGTATCTCAAAACAGCCCTATTTATTTTTTGAATTTCGCCTCACCATCGTATTCCCCGTCCGATTTTACATAAGAATCACTTATCGACAGAAAGGAATATGTTTCGTTCATGAGATATCGAATTTTAAAGTTTTGAGTATTTGAGATTACCTAAATTAGCTACACTCGCTGCCTCTGCTATAAGCACTCGGGCACGCTGATGAATAATTACTACCTGGTATTCTGTAAGATGAATCATTTTTATAATTTTATACGATTTTGAGATAATCAATACCTTGAACAATCTATTTTTTGTTTAAGGAATATTTATTGGGTAATTTTTAATGCACTGTTTTTCATGATCACAGTGTCATTGAACCATATTAAGTAAAATTTGAACTTTGAATATTTATTTGCAAATGCTACAGAGTTTTTACAATACAATTTTCAAAAAAATATCATTTTTCTTTTATTTTTATATTTTTCTGAATTCCTCATTTTTCCCACTTTATCAAATTATTTGAAGTGAGAACAAATGTAGAGCTGGATGTGGTAGATGAAATAACTCTCATGGGGTCTAGAGCTATTGCCATGTGCGGTAGCGAAATAGTGCCATTCAGCAAAAACCCCATAATATCTGCCTTACGGTTTGAAAGGTTGATCATATTAAACCGATTTTTATATTGTGAGCCAGTTTCATCTGAATAATTGATGATTTTTTTTCAAGTCTGTTACATGTGGACAGCAGCTTTATCGTCTTTCAAGATTTTTTAAATGATTGACAAACAAAAAAAAAGATTATTGTTCGGACGGTGTCGAAATCAACACAACTGATTTTGATCTTAATCAGATAATAAATCAGATAAATCTTAAGCATAAGCATAAGCATAAGCATAAGCATAGGTGCCCACCCGCAGTTGCTACTCCGTTATTGACCAGGACCTCCAGAAGTTACATCCACGAGCCGTGGAAGATAAGTGGGAGCTATCTTTCCTCGCTTCGCAACTTCTCAAAGGCCCCTATCATGCTGATCAATACCGGCGCCGGCCACGACCAGTGGTAGGGTCACGGGGAAGTGGATGGGAATGTTAGTCCGATACTTGAGTGATAGAGACCGCCCAATCGACTGCTTCTCCGACAAAGTATCACATGAGTTTTGAGGGGATTAGTAGATGGGTATGAGGTCAGGATTCACGAGTGGCAGTGATGTGACCATGAGCATTTTGTTTATCGGTTGAAATTTTAAATCTTAGGCAGCCGGCTGCGGAAAGATAAATAATTGATTATTTAAAAAGTTTGTTTTAATCGAACGCGTGCCAACCGAGCGGTAGTGCTATGGGCTGGACTTATCAGTATATTTTTACTGTTGGTACAATTAAGATAACGCGAGCAAATGTCAAAAATAGTAGATGAGTTAATACTAAAGCTGCCAGTTGGAATAAATTATTACGATCAACGAATATAAACGAAAAGAAAACAGGACACCACGTAACCGATTGTAGTGAAATTAAAACAATAACTTAAACGAACTTAACCGGCGGCGTGCCTTCCTATCAACGATGATAAAAGAAGGACTTATAAATTTAAAATATAAAAAGACTCCAAAAAATACGTTGCATAGTAACCGCGAAGTCCCGCTACTCACAATCGAATCCGAAAGATAGCTATCTAGAATTTTAAATATAGTATTAATTCGACCGCGATCCTCCAGAAATTCTTCGTCGGCGTGCCTTCCGATCAACGGTGATATAGAAAGGACTTAATCCAGCAATACGACTTGCTTGTCTCGAAAAAAAAAAGAATTCTGATCGTTTCTATCGAAAACTATGTAAAGAGAACAAAAATAAACTCATTGGCCAACGAACGCGCGAACTAAAAATATAGAAAAAAGAAGAAGAAGAAGACCAATCACCCCATGCACACAAACAGCGTCACAAAAGAGATGAAAACAACACGAATCAGAAGAAATCCAATCACCCCATGTACACAAATAGCGACACAAAAGAGATGGAAAATAACACGAAAAAACAGGACTGCGCGTCCACACTGGCACCGCACTACTGATGCCATTATTTAATTATAATGACCAATCACCCCATGCACTCGAACAGCGACATAAAAGAGACGGAGAAAAAACACGAAAAAAACAGGACTGCGCGTCCACACAGGCACCGCACTACTGATGCCATTATTTTATTATAATGACCAATCACCCCATGCACTCGAACAGCGACACAAAAGAGACGGAAAATAACACGAAAAAACAGGACTGAGCGTCCACACAGGCACCGCACTACTGATGCCATTATTTCATTATAATGACCAATCACCCCATGCACTCGAACAGCGACATAAAAGAGACGGAAAATAACACGAAAAAAAAACAGGACTGCGCGTCCACACAGGCACCGCACTACTGATGCCATTATTTTATTATAATGACCAATCACCCCATGCACTCGAACAGCGACACAAAAGAGACGGAAAATAACACGAAAAAACTGGACTGAGCGTCCACACAGGCACCGCACTACTGATGCCATTATTTTATTATAATGACCAATCACCCCATGCACTCGAACAGCGACATAAAAGAGACGGAAAATAACACGAAAAACAGGACTGAGCGTCCACACAGGCACCGCACTACTGATGCCATAATTTAATTATAATGACCAATCCCATGCACTCGAACAGCGACACAAAAGAGACGGAAAATAACACGAAAAAACAGGACTGAGCGTCCACACAGGCACCGCACTACTCCTTAATCAGATAATAAATCAGATAAATCTTTATGATTTACTTACATTTTTCAGTTTTATACTTTCCAGAAATCCTCCTCCTTAATCATGCTTCACGAGAGTGTTACTTACAAGACCAAATGCAATTTCCTGCTAGCTCTGCGGGAATTCCATTCTTGGGCTAGCACACAAATTCACTGTATACTTTTTTTAATTTAAGATTATACAGCAGTTTCCTACAGTGGTGTACATTCAATATTTGCCTATTTTGTTAATGATTATTTGGGATGAAATCTTATTTCAATAAAAGCAGGTAGCAGTTATTCATCAGCGCGCCCGAGTGCTTCAAGCAGAGGCGGCGAGTGTAGCTAATTTAGGTAATCTCAAATACTCAAAACTTTAAAATTCGATATCTCTGGAACGAAACATATTCCTTTCTGTCGATAAGTGATTCTTATGTAAAATCGGACGGGGAAAACGATGGTGAGGCGAAATTCAAAAAATAAATAGGGCTGTTTTGAGATACGGCCATTTCAAGTTTTCAATTGCGCAATACAGGTAGAAAACATATTTTAATCTAAATTTTGATCACAGAAATGGATTCTACGTCCAATTTCCTTCAAAATTGAGTCTAAGACCGACCCTCTAAGATGTGTGGTTCCTGAGTTATCGTCGTTTGAAGATAGGGGTTTCGCTAAAAAATCGCCAAAAAGTCGATTTTTTGGGAGGGTACAAAAATGGAGGGGTTGGTCCGATTTGGATGAAATTCGGGATTTTTGCATGTTTTGATAGTCTCAACAGCTCTGCCAAATTTGAGCAGAATCGGAGATGGTAATTTTCAAATTTGCATTTTTCTTGCACACTTCAGGTGGAATGACCCATAAGGGAGGTAGTGGCAATTTGTATCAAGTTTATTATATTTTAATTAATACATCCTATTTGATCGAATCAAATTGATGGATTTTTTTCTATTGAGCAATTCTCTGAGATTTCGGTCAATCGATTTTTTTTGTATTTTTTAATCCGGCTGAAACTTTATTGGTGCCTTTGGTATGCCCATAGAAGCCATTTTGCATCATTAGTTTGTCCATATAATTTTCCATACAAATTTGGCAGCTATCCAAAAAAACGATACATGAAAATTCAAAAATCTGTATCTTTTCAAGAAATTTTTTGATCGATTTGGTGTCTTCGGGAGAGTTATAGGTATGGATATGGACTGCACTGAAAAAAATTATACACGGTTAAAAACATTGTGATTTTTAATTTAATTTTTTGTCTTATGCCAACTTTTCAGAAACTTCCAGGTTGTGCAAAAAATCTTTGACCGAGTTATGAATTTTCGAATCAACACTATTTTTTTCAAAAAATCGAAATATTGGTCGCAAAAATTTTTCAACTTTGTTTTTCGATGGAAAGTCAAATTTGCAATCAAAAAGTACTTCAGTGAAATTTTCATTAAAATTTTCAAAAAAATGAATGAACTAATTGAACAATAAAATTTGGGCTATCTCTCAACTAAAAATTCATTTTATTTTAAAAATTTCAAACAAATAAGACATTTTATGATCAATACAAAAAATGTCTTTTTTGATTGGAAATTTAAAAATAACAAGCCTTGTCACTTTGACTTAAAATTAAAATATGCAAAGGTTTTCAGTGCTCTGAATTTGAAAGTAAGTGTTCAGTGGAAATACTACACAAATGATTTGTGAATTTTTAGTTAAGTGATAGCCCAAATTTTCTTGTTCAATTAGTTCAATCTTTTTTTTTTTAAATAAATAGCTTCAATCTTATTTATTTGCAAAATGGGACGGATCCAATTGTAGAAAATTTAAGCATTCCGTTTAAACCCCAAACTCCCACAAGTCACAGCTCTCCCAATATCATCATCCAGTAGCGTATCAAGAGATGGAAAATTTCTCCCTTGATTGCTAACTATTCGACTAGCCCTCAGTCTAGGACGTTGTATTTCCGGTGGAACCCAGCATCCGTTTTCTATCATATTTATTTTGTGCCAGCATCTTTTTTCCCTTCTTTTTTCAGCTATCTTTCATAAGGAAGTAAGTTCTGGAGAAAAAAAATCAAGTGAACAACAACAATAACAACACAAGACATGACGAAGATGGTCCCGTCCAGACGGTTGTCCTGAAAAAATAAGCTACTTATGATTTGAAAACATCTCCCAGATGGAAGTGGGTATCGTTGGTACGAAGTCACATTCCTTTTCACATATTTGGAACCGTTGAGAAATGGGAAAACTGTCTGATGTAACTCTCAAGGAAAGCATACCACGTGAAGTTATTGAATTTGCAACAATGTTGGAACGGTGGAGTCGTCGATGTCACCCGAGGTAAAGTTTTCCCGGAAAGGGGTTCCTTTTTTGTTCCTTTTCCAACTTACAACTTGAACAAACTTTGGAGACGTTTGAAGGGCCATGAATAGTACGCGTTGGATTTTAATTAAATTTCACAGTCTCTTTGTTCGAACAGCTGGATTTCACCTCCAGGTCAAAAGTCAGATCCAGGTGCTTCAGATAGACCATCAATGATTAAAGTAAACCTCGGAGCTCTGGTGAAGTGCATTATTCCAACCATCTCCAGAGTTCTGTGTGGAAATTCAACCGGAACACTCGAGAAAAAGCCATTCAATTAATCTGAAGTGGACCACTTCTCTCGAATCTCGTGATACCACTACTCATCCTGAATTTCGGAAAAAGGAAAGGTCCTCTTTTTGCTCGAGTGGGCAAGATTCTCCTCTCGTGTTGTCGATAGTCAACATGTCAGTGCTGCACAAACCATCGGCAAGGGGGATTGTTTGTTTTGATTTTAATTGTTGCTTCATCATCGTCCAACAGAGGATGAGAGGCTCCTTGATGGACCTGTTCAATTAGCAAATGGTTTAGTTTTGTCGATCATCTCAATCCCAAGCTTGGTTGTGTAAGCATGAAACAATGGAAAAATTTCCATTGGCTTTGTGGCCCAGACAGGCTTGCTTACTAGAGAGGAAAGGAAAGAAGTGCATCCGGATGAATGGAAAAATTTGGAAATGAAAGGAAAATATCTGCTTTGATGAGTTTTCCGAGATGGGATGGGCTTTCAAGTGGGGCTTCTCAATTGGTTGCTACTTACAGATTGGTACTTCTGACAAAATTAATGGATATGGAAAACAGTTTAGTTTGAGGAAGTTTGAGATTTGAAATTGAATGCATAAGTGAACTGAAATGTTATTTTTAATTTAAATTTTCCTCCTATTTAAAAAAATGGTTTCGTTAAATTTTTCAATAAAGTTCTAATCAAGTTTTTATTTGATCGGTGTTATTTTTTTAAGGAAATCTCATATTGTTTAGATACCAAGCGGGTGATTTTTTAAACTCCGAAAACCTGGCAAAATAATGATATACAAGGTTTTCCAAAAGCATTTACTACTTGGCAGTCTGCCAATTATGTACTTAAATCACTTGGTCAAAGTGATTATTTACTTTATTAACTTAATTAATTTTCACGCTGATAAAAAAATTCAAAAATTAGAGTATTTCTTTAAATGGCTCCATACAAAGAATGATAATGATTTTGTCAATTGCTCATCCGATAGTTCTTTCAATAATTAAATTATAAATTCAAAACACATTGACAATCGAGAGAAAAACTGAAAGTGTATATTTTTGTTCAAAATTTTGTCAGTAAAATGTTAGTATTATAAATATGGGTAGTGTGAATTTCAAATCTTATTATTTTTAAAAAGAACAGAATGTTTCACAAAAGTTTGAAGTTCATACATTAAATATTGAACCAATAGTTTCCGTTATCCGTGGGTTATTAAATAAGGAAAATTTTTCGTGTTTCCCGCAATTTAAACTTGAAAATAAAAACAAGGAAAAATCGAATAGTCATGATTTAAACATTTAAATGAAAAGACAGCCAATACTTTTCAAAACACTATTTTTTGACAAAATATAACAATTTTTGCAAAAAAAAAAAAAAAAAACTTTTAATGGTAGTGTACGACGAAATTTTACGCAAATTTAAATATTTTTATTGAAATTTTTAAGCCTTTAAAAAAAGGTTTCTAAATTTGTCGAGCCAAACATAAACGTATTTGATTTTGCATGCATGAATTATTTTAAAAATGTTATTTTTCTCAAAATTTTTTAAATTTGGGTTTAAAGCTTTGGTACAAGAAATTTTCTAAATCAATCTAAATTAACTTAAAAAAACATTTTTGCCGTGTAACTAACATAAAGAACGTATTATATTATAATAGACAATGTTTCATATAAATAAAAAAAATATCTTAAAAAAAATCAACAAGTGAAAAAGGCGGAAAATGCGATTTTAACGCTGATTCTTACTAAAGCTTCTGAATATTAGCGAATGTTAACTGCAGACCTGAACGAAAAAATAAATTTATGATAATGAAGTACACATCGATTTTACATTTTTGAAATCAGTCCAAAACAACTTAATACAAATTTGAACACCAAGAAAGATAAATTTGGATTAACTTTAGACAATATTACTACTATTTTTAGGAATTTCAAAAGCTTTTCGATTTTTGCCTCCTTTCTAGCGTTTAACAACATATAATTTGAAAAAAATATTTCCGACGAATTTATGGAGATTTCGAATGCATCATTAGAAATTTTTTAATATTGAACAAAACATCAGTTTGAAGTCATTTTAAAATTTATCTTTATTATTCATCTTTCAACATCAAGAAGAGTAGATCCAATTTATTGTTAACGAAATTTGAACAGGGTCGTTTCACAAGAACATTTTAATTTATCAATTATGAAATTCACATTAATTACTTTCAATTACTTTAAATACAAAATAATTAAAGAATAACTAAATTACCAGCTTAAAATCAAAGCTATTAATAATTATTTGCCAGTCTAAGGCCTTGCTGGAAGCCCTTGGCTGTAAAACGCTCCATACAAAAAAAATGTATGGAAATTGTCCACAATAAGGGGGCGGGGGGTTGATATTTAAAAAAATGTCCACGTAGTTTATATATGGTCCCATAAGACTATAAGCAGAGTATATATTTTAACCAATTTATTTACCAAAATAGTTTTAAAAAAAACTTCTACGATATCTTCAAAAGAGTAATAAAGTCAACCAAAAGA
This sequence comes from Culex pipiens pallens, assembly GCF_016801865.2. NCBI lineage: Eukaryota > Metazoa > Arthropoda > Insecta > Diptera > Culicidae > Culex > Culex pipiens. The sequence continues at coordinate 23,977,970 of NC_068938.1, forward strand.
GCCTGAGTTGAGCTCCAGGCAAAATTTTTACTTATTTACTTCTGAAAAATAATACTTCTTGATTTTTCTCTAAAAACCATAGCAATTTATAATATGCGTTAAAAACAATAAAAAGTATCAAATAAAATGTATAAAGTTATATTTTAGCGTTTTATATCAATTTTTGTTCCTTCATATTAGAGCAATTCTCTATGAAATCGGTCTTTTTTAAGAAATTTAATTTTTGTATTTTTTAATCCGACTAAAATTTTATGGTTCCTTTGGTATGCCCAAAGAAGCCATTTTGCATCATTAGTTCGTTCATACAATTTTCCAAACCATTTTTTTTCAGCTGGCCATACAAAAACGATACATGAAAATTCAAAATTCTGTATCTTTTGATGGAATTTTTTGATCGATTTGGTGTCTTCGGCAAAGTTATAGGTATGGATATGGACTACACTGAAAAAAAATTAAACGGGATTAAATATTTTTGATGACTTTTTATTTAACTTTTTGTCACTAAAACTTGATTTGCAAAAAAAAAAACACTATTTTTTGTATGTTTTTGAGATCATCAAATGCCAACTTTTCAGAAATTTCTAGGTTGTAAAAAAAATCTTTGACCGAGATATGAATTTTTTTGGTCGGTATTGGTCGCAAAAATTTGTCAACATCATTTTTCAATTTTAAATCAAATTTGAAATCAAAAAGTACTTCAGTGAAATTTTGATAAAGTGTAACGTTTTCAAATTAAGGCCATTGTGAGGTATTTTTTTGAAAAAAGTCGCAGTTTTTCATTTTTTTTTTAAATTATTGCACATGTTTGCCCACTTGTGAAAAAAAAATTGAAAAGCTGAGAAATTCTCTTTATTTTGCTTTTTTGAACTTTGTTGATACGACCCTCAGTTGCTGAGAAATTGCCATGCAAAGGTTTAAAAACATGAAAATTGATGTTTTCTAAGTCTCACAAAAAAAAACAACAATTTTCTAACGACGTTATCTTGGCAACTAATGGTCCGAATTACAATGTTAAAATATGAAACATTCGTGAAATTTTTCCGATCTCTTCGAAAACAATATTTTCGAAAATACTATCATTTCAAAAAAGCCAAATATTCAATGTTACGCACTTTTAAAAAGGTTAGTCTTTGTTTAAAAATTTAAAAAAAAATATTTTTTTTGAAAAGATCAGAAAATTTTACGAATGTTTCATATTTTAACATTGTAAATCGGACCATTAGTTGTCGAGATATCGACGTTAGAAAATGGTAGGTTGTTTGGGTGAGACTTAGAAAACGTCAATTTACATGTTTTTAAACCTTTGCATGGCAATATCTCAGCAACTGAGGGTCGTAACAACAAAGTTGAGCAATTCTCTACGAAATCGGTCTTTTTTCTTCAATTTTAATTTTTGTATTTTTTAATCCGACTGAAACATTTTTGGTGCCTTGGGTATGCCCAAAGAAGCCATTTTGCATCATTAGTTTGTCCATATAATTTTCCATACAAATTTCGCAGCTGTCCATATAAAAATGATGTATGAAAATTCAAAAATCTGTATCTTTTGAAGGAATTTTTTGATCAACTTGGTGTCTTCGGCAAAGTTGTAGGTATGGATACGGACTACACTGGAAAAAAATGATACACGGTAAAAAAAATTGGTGATTTTTTTATTTAACTTTTTATCACTAACACTTGATTTGCAAAAAAAAAACACTATTTTTAATTTTTTTTATTTTTTGATATGTTTTAGAGGACATAAAATTCCAACTTTTCAGAAATTTCCAGGTTGTGCAAAAAATCATTGACCGAGTTATGAATTTTTTAATCAATACTGATTTTTTCAAAAAATTGAAATATTGGCCGCAAAATTTTTTCAACTTCATATTTCGATGTAAAATTAAATTTGCAATCAAAAAGTACTGTAGTAAAATTTTGATAAAGTGCACCGTTTTCAAGTTTAATCCATATTTAGGTAACTTTTTTGAAAATCGTCACAGTTTTTCATTTTTTTAAATTAGTGCACATGTTTGCACACTTTTGAAAAAAATATTTTTGAAAAGCTGAGAAAATTCTCTATATTTTGCTTCTTCGGACTTTGTTGATACGACCTTTAGTTGCTGAGATATTGCAATGCAAAGGTTTAAAAACAGGAAAATTGATGTTTTCTAAGTCTCACCCAAACAGCCCACCATTTTTTAATGTCGATATCTCAGCAACTAATGGTCCGATTTTCAATGTATATATATGAAACATTTGTGAAATTTTCCGATCTTTTCGAAAACATTATTTTCAAAATTTTCAAATCAAGACTAACATTTTAAAAGGGCGTAATATTGAATGTTTTCGGAAAGATCGGAAAATTTCACAAATGTTTCATATATTAACATTGAAAATCGGACCATTAGTTGCTGAGATATCGACATTAAAAAATGGTGGGCTGTTTGGGCGAGACTTAGAAAACATCAATTTTCCTGTTTTTAAACCTTTGCATTGCAATATCTCAGCAACTGAAGGTCGTATCAACAAAGTCCGGAGAAGCAAAATATAGAGAATTTTCTCAGCTTTTCAAAAATATATTTCCAAAAGTGTGCAAACATGTGCACTAATTTAAAAAAAAATGAAAAACTGCGACGATTTTCATAAAAGTCACCTCAATATGGATTTAACTTGAAAAAGGTGCACTTAATCAAAATTTCACTAAAGTACTTTTTGATTGCAAATTTGATTTTACATCGAAATTTGAAGTTGAAAAAATTTTGCGACCAATATTTCGATTTTTTGAAAAAATCAGTATTGATTAAAAAAATCATAAATCGGTCAATGATTTTTTTGCACAACCTGGAAATTTCTGAAAAGTTGGCATTTTATGTCCTCTAAAACATATCAAAAAATTAAAAAAAAATAAAAATAGTGTTTTTTTGCAAATCAAGTTTTAGTGATAAAAAGTTAAATAAAAAATCACCAATTTTTTTTACCGTGTATCATTTTTTTCCAGTGTAGTCCGTATCCATACCTACAACTTTGCCGAAGACACCAAGTCGATCAAAAAATTCCTTCAAAAGATACAGATTTTTGAATTTTCATACATCATTTTTATATGGACAGCTGCGAAATTTTTATGGAAAATTATATGGACAAACTAATGATGCAAAATGGCTTCTTTGGGCATACCCAAGGCACGAAAAAAGTTTCAGTCGGATTAAAAAATACAAAAAAAAATCGAATGACCGAAATCCTAGAGAACTGCTCAGTTCGAAAAAGCAAATTGTGGAGAATTTTCTCAGCGTTTCAAAAATATTTTTTCAAAACTGGGCAAACATGTGCACTTATTTTAAAAAAATGAAAAACTGTGACTATTTTCTAAAACGTTACCTAAAAATGGCCTTAGCTTGAAAACGGTGCACTTTATCAAAATTTTACTGAAGTACTTTTGATTGCAACTTTGATTGCAACTTTGATTTTACATCGAAAAATGAAACTGATTTTTTTTTGTGACCAATATTTCGATTTTTTGAAAAAATCAGTATTGATTCAAAAATTCATAACTCGCTCAAAGATTTTTTGCACAACCTGGAAATTTCTGAAAAGTTGGCATTTGATGTCTTCTAAAACATATAAAAAAAAAATTTTTTTCAAGTGTAGTCCATATCCATACCTATAACTTAACCGATGACACCAAATCGATCAGAAAATTCCTTCAAAAGACGCAGAATTTTTAATTTTCATAAATCGTTTTTGTATGGACAGCTGCCAAATTTGTATGGAAAATTATATGGACAAACTAATGATGCAAAATGGCTTCTTTGGGCATACCGAAAGCACAAAAAAAGTTTCAGTCGGATTAAAAAATACAAAAATTAAAATTAAAGAAAAAGGGCCGATTTCGTAGAGAACTGCTCATTTACTAATTATTTGTTAGGTTCCAGGCATGAAAGTCCATATTCTGTCTTATTAAAGAAGAATAAATTTAAACTCTCAAACGGTTCTAACATTTTTCGAAAAATTTCCCCACAAAACGACCCCTCAAAGTCACCTTGAATCAGTTTCATTTCCGTCTGAATAGAGAAGAAGCAGCTGCAAACAAAAAAAAAAAACGTCTGATTGCACTGTCAGAAACCCTTGGGCCAACTTCGTCACAACACTTCTGACACTTGTCTTTTGCAGCTTTTCACGCAAAACCCTGCAATGGAAATGTTTCTCGCCTATTTCTCTTACTTCTTTTTCTGTCGTAAAAAAAAGAACCTGCTGTTGTTGAAAAAAAAAAACCCACACCACAAAATCCTGTTCCGTTGCACTTTTCCTTTCAGCTAGGGTGCGAAGATGGAAAGCTGCTGCCCCACGGTGGAAAATGTTGTCAACACTATTCCTGCAGCTGCTCTGCAAAAAGTGTATTTCCTTGCTCATTTTGTTCGCAAAAGGTTTCCCACCCTTCCAACAATCCAATTTTCCCCGGCAAAGCCGTGGTGCAAACTTGAAGCAGCGAGCAATGATCTGGAGATGAAGTACAACTCTCGACAACTGGGGAAAAGCAAGTTTTGCTTACTACTTTTTAGTAGTGTTTTAATGCACTCTGTCGAGTTTTCCGAGGGTGGAAAAAAGCCTGATGGAAAGAGTTGTTTCTCCTAGGATAAGTTATAACAGGTTTTCCACCAGGATCATAATTCCTAGGGCTTGATCCGACTCGCTTTGAAAGTGCATATTTTTCTTCTTCGACGTATTGAGATGTTGTGCAAAAGTGTTGCTTTGCTGCTGCACGATTGCAGAAAACATCATCGTCGTTTTTCAAAGCGGCAATCCTGAAGAGGGAAAGCACATTCAAAGCGAAGAAACTACTATTCAACAACAAAGAAGGGGGAGGGATTCTGAGGGAGGAGAAAGTTTGTAATATCGCAAACGGCAATTAGTGTGCTTCACTGAACGGATGATAGGTAAGCAAGTCTTCAACCGTTCAATATTTCGTGACGGTGGGGCGGTACGACCCCTTTCATTTTTCTGGTTTTTTACTAAGACACGTTTTTCAGTGATTTGTAGCTCATAACCGTGAAGAGATAGAAATTTGGTGTCAAAGGGGTCCTTCTATGCAAAATTAGCTGAGCTTTCCGATAAAAATACATTTAAAAGCACACGATTGAGTTTTAGGATTTGACATTCAAACTGGTCAAAAATGGTCAAAATCATAAATTTTTCAAAAAACTTTTTTGTAATATTCTGATAGCTCGTGAAGAATATGCAAACCCCTTATGTCTATATATCATTTTTTTTGTTATTGTCTGCTCTACAACTTTTTTTTATTTTTTTTTTTTTTGATGAAAAATACGTTTTTCGGAGTTTTGAGTACGCTATCAAATCGGGCTTCTAATTTTACACAAAAGTCCCTTTGACACCAAATTTCTATCTCTTCACGGTTGCGAGCTACAAATAACTGAAAAACGTGTCTTAGTAAACAACCAGAAAAATGAAAGGGGTCGTATCGCCCCACCGTCACGAAATATCGAAAAATTGACCTCGGATTCGTGATCAGGGACCAAAATAACCACTTAGAGCAAAGTTTCACGCAAATCGAAAAGCCCATGGTTTTTTGAAAAATGACAAAAATCTCAAAATTTTGGGGTGTGCCAAAAAATGATGGGCCGGTCAAATTCGGTTCAAATTCGGGATACTTACATGTTTTGGTAGTATCAATAGCTCTACCAAATTTGAGCTTTTCTAAGTTAATTTTGAATTTATACTTTTTTATGTACAGTTGAGGTGAAATGACTCATATGATAAAAATAATTAAATTTATTTTTATTTGACAAAACAAAATTTTCGTCCAATTTAAGTTAGTTTTCAATTTTGCAACAAAATTCAAAAATAATGTAAGCCTGAATCACAGATCCAGAAATGTGTAAAGCTCTTAAAAATTAAAAAAAATCGCTACAGTCCACCGCTCTACCAACTGAGCTATCGAAGGTGAATTGAGTTCAAATAAGACTCGTTTCATCTACCTTTTTCTGTTTTGGCTTGAGACTTTTGTTTACCAGCATGGTCATCGAAGCAATAGGGGGATGGCGTCGCTATTTTTAGACCACATTTTCCACTTTTTCTCATCGAAACTGACTACTTTATCGACTTCATTTTGCTGGGCGAGATAGGACGCCGTCTATTTTTAGACGATGACTCAGCACTTTCCACTCTTGCACTTAGAAAAACCAGATGGCAGCACGATGTAACGCCACGTCCCTATGATTCACGATCGTTATTTATAAGTGCTGTTTTGTTCGACATGATCATGATTTAAGACAGGTTCAGTGGTTAGAGTGTTATAGTCAAAAATATAAGATCTTTGCAGCCTTCGATAGCTCAGATGGTAGAGCAGTGGACTGTAGATTTGAATGTGGCTTCAGGCATGATCAGAAATCCATAGGTCGCTGGTTCAAATCCGGCTCGAAGGAGTTTTTTTTTCTCTTCAAATTAGAATATGTATTAGGAAATGGTTTTTGCGATTATTTTTATTTCAGGTTGAATATTCTACTATTTCCTGTGAAACCCTTAGGAAAAATCTCAAGCATTTCTTTATCCTAACCTATATTGGAACTTCCAACATAACTCTTTCATTGACCTCTTCGGAATAGTTCGAGCCAGCACATACCATCCATCTATCCATCCATCCATTCATCCACCGACAACCAGTCCCATCCTAATATCTCGTGAATGTGTCATGACGACATGAGGGAAGAGCGAGTTACGAAATCCAATTGAGAAATTCCAGCACAATTTCCAGCAGCAGATCTCACCATTCAACAAGCACTTTTGCATTTTATCCAGTTCATATCGTCGTCCTTCCGTTGGGGAATCTTTCAGAAGCTTTCCTCCCTTCCGAGGTTTGCAGGACAACGTCGACAAGCTCATAAACCAGGGAACAGCAGCAGCCAGCACCCATGACAACCACCAACCAACCAGCCAACCATAAGGGAATGGGGTCAACTCTCAATCTCTTTCCCTGGAACAGGATTGACTCGATGAAGTAAAAGTCCAGCTTAGTACACTCAGTGATAGTTACTTCTAAATAAGTTCAGAATTTGAACTTTTTCATATTTTCTAGACAATTTTTGTTAAAGTATCAAACAAGATTTAAATTTAAATGGGTTTTATTAAGTTTAATTTTTTTCCTATACAAAGTGTAAAAAAGCTTGCGCTTCAAATTGGAATGTTATTGACTTTCCAATCTGACTGCTGCTGCTTCCTCCTGAACATCTGCCAGTAACGCAGAGCAGAGTGTGGAAAATAAAATTCCTCACCCAATTATTCCACAGCATTCTCGAGCTTACTGCACACATAACCATGGCCACTTCTGTGTCCTGATATGTCAGGGTTCACTGGCGAGCTTCGTTTGATTGGACAGATGATTGTTCCTAGGAGGGGATGAAGTAATTTGTGCTATAGGAATGCGAGTGCGGGTGAGGGGATATTGAAAATCAGAGCTGAAAAACTTTGTTGCAGAGAAAACTTTTCAATTGTGTATGGGATGGGAGAAACATTGTGATTAATTTGATAAACATAGCGGGCTTCATTTGCATGTAGTTCAGAATGATTTGTCATTTATAATAGTTGTCAGTTGAGAAAAATGTTTTATGATGTTTTTTTTTCTAAAAAGTGAAAAACTTGAAAAAGATTACGATGAGCCAAAATTTTGATATTTTTTAATATTGTATGTTTTTTTCAGTCTAAATCGCCACAGAAAACCAAACTATTCGCTCTACAACACTGCCTTGGCGATCTCAATTGCAAGAATCCTACTCGAAACTAAGTGTCTGAAAGCTTGATTGTTGAGTTAATTGCAAACGTCTTTTTACACCTATAGCTTATAAGCTTCCATCCACCCTGGGATTCAAACTGACAACCTTTGGATTGTGAGTCCAACTGCCTACCAGCGACTCCACCGAGGCAGGATTCAGGGAGACGACTCATACACCTGGACTGAGCTTACGAACAAATCCTATAGGTTAGACCGGCGCCAAAATTTACTTCCACGTCCGACGGAAGGCCCGATCAGGCAAATCTCGTATCAAAAAATGCCACCGGGACCGTCTGGGATCGAACCCAAGCCGACCGGGTGAGAGGCAACCACGCTTACCCTTACACCACGGTTGTCGGCTTTAGACTGAAAAAAAAAACTTACAATATTAAAAATTTAAAAAAAAAAATAGCCAACCGCTTTTTGGAATTTCTGAGCCAACCGCTCAGATATAAATTTTACGATGCGGGTTACAGTGCATTGCCGAATCATTATTATAAAACTTAACATGGGAGAAAAAAAACAGCATTAAAATGTGTCTGCAAAAAATATTTTAAAACAATGAGTAGAAAAACACAAATCGATAAATCCGTGCAAAAGCCAAATATTTATTTTTGAGCGAAAAATCATGTCAATCATTCAAACAAAACTTTCTTTCTAAATGTATTATTCTAAATTGTAAACAAATCAAACATTAAACTAAACTTATTTGCTTTGAAATTGTATTTCAAAGTACTTAAAGGCTAAAATTTATATTTTCTATCGTATTTGGAAGCCATTTTATAAAACAATTCTTGTTTACATTTCGCAATTGCTTCAAAATAAATTTTCACTAGAAATAATTCAATACAAATTTAACATAATTGAGGTAATTTGCCCACTAATAAGCTGTAATTTGTCAAAAATACAGTGACTATCAAAGGTTTTTTAAAGCACTTAAAAAAACTTTTTTGAAATACCGTGCACGAACATTTTGTAACCTTGCCCATTACATGTTTAAAAAATATAAAACCTGAGAAAAATCTTACCGGTTGAATTATATTTGAAAAAAACATTGAAATCCTATCAAAATCATCCCAGATTAGGTATTTTATAAACTTTTATTTTTGGTTTTAAAATTCTTATCTAACAAAGTTAAAAAATTATATTGAATAACAGAATTGAACAAAAAAGTATTGAAATTTTCTTATTCATTAGTCAATTTAGAACAAAAATCAACAATCTTTTCTAATAGGATCGATATATATCAAATGAAATAATGTTTTTCTTTAAAATCATTGGAAAAATAGGGTTTAAAATTGACAAAAAAATTGAGTTAAATCCCTGCAATATTTTTGAACAGTTAACAAGCATTAAAAAACGGGTTGCGGTAGTTTTCCTCTACATTTTAAATATACTATATACCATAAATTCCAAAAGAAATAAATCAAATTCGTTAAGTTTTTTTTATTTGGACCATTCATTGGTTGCTGAAATTCAGATACAAACCAATCAAGTAATCTAAAAAGTTAGAGTCGTTTTTTTATTTTATTTTGTGATTTCAATGAAACTTTGTCCATCGATTCCTTAGGTCCAAATAAGCGAATCTAGATCATTGATTTCTCCATACAAATATGAGTGCTGTCAATAAAAGGTTGTGCATATCCGGAAAAAATGGTACACGGAAAAAATAAGTCATTTCTTGAATAACATAACATAACATACAATTGATTGTGACATATTTTCTATCTTTCGATTTCTTTCCTTTGTTTTATATATTTTAGTAAAAAAAAGGCCAAATTCTGAGCTTCAAGGTATGACAGACGTTTCTCGCCAATATTTTTTTAATAGTGATTTTTAGAAAGAATCGAAAATTCACAAGAAATAAATTACAAAAAAAAACTAGTTGGAGTCAAAAAAAACTTTTGTGAATTTTCGACAAGAGCAGCCGATTAATAGTTTAAATTTCAAAAAATAAAAAGTTCAACAACCTGTTAAAATTATTATCGTTTTTCTTTTTTGACGTTGTTGATCCGATATTTGGTTGCTAAGATATGGCCTTGCAAAGAAATGAAATCCCGAAAAATAAGTTTGCTATCTATGAGGCACTCAAATTTCAATGGATGATATCATGGAAACTGTTGCTCCAATTTCAAATATCAAAGAAATTTAACTGCGGTGAAACCGACTGACGAAAAAAAAAATTTGATGTTATTTAATTTCACTTTTTGTCACTCAAACTTGATTTACAAAAAACACTATTTTTTTATTTTCTGATATATTTTAGGGGACATCAAATGCCTACTTTTCAGAAATTTCCATTTTTAAAATAAAAATGTTAAAAAAACGTTTTTTTTTGTGGTTTTTGGCAATTTCTATATGACAGACTTGGTTTTTCAGTCTCGTAAATATTTTTACCAGAAAGCTTCGATTTCCCACAAGTTTGCCTTTGGCAGCATTTCAATTGGATGTAAGGGCTTACAGATATAAGCTTAATTACATTGCTTATAACTGAAAATAGAATATTATTTTTAGCGATACGATATAAATCAAAAAGCTGTCAAAGGCAAACTTATGGGAAATTGGACGAGCTTTCCGGTAAAAATATTTACGAGACTGAAAAACCAAGTCTGTCATATGGGTCATTCCATCTCAACTGTGCACGAAAAAGTGCGAATTTGAAAATTACCCTCTCCGATCCTGCTCAAATTTGGCAGGGCTGTTGATACTATCAAAACATGCAAGAATCCGGAATTTCATCCAAATCGGACCACCCCCTCCATTTTTGTACCTCCCCAAAAAATCGACTTTTTGGCGATTTTTGACCAAACCTCCTAGTTTCAAACGACAATAACTCAGGAACCACAAATCTTAGAGGGTCGGTCTTAGACTCAATTTTGAAGGAAATTGGACGTAGAATCCATTTCCGTGATCAAAATTTTGATTAATTTATTTTTTCTACCTGTATTGCGCAATTGAAAACTTTAAACGGTCGTATCTCAAAACACCCCAACTTATTTTTTTTATTTGACCTCACCATCGTGTTCCCCGGCCAATTTTACATAAGAATCACTTATCGGCAAAAATGAATATGTTTCGTTCCAGAGATATCGAATTTTAAAGTTTTGTGTTTTCGAGATTACCTACATCAGCTTCATTCGCCGCATCTGCTAGAAGCACACAGGCGGGCTGATCAATAACTGCTACCTGGTGTTCTGGGAGATGATTAATTTAATTTATATTTTTATAATTTTACGCAAATAGTTATTCATATAGCTAATACCTAGAAATTCTAGTATGTTTGGCAGGTTAAGTCCTCGCTCCTAGTTTCGTCCAATTTACTCATTTGCACTATTTAAACAACAAATTTTGCAAAACTTTTGATAGAAACTTGCTTGTTCACTTATTATTGAGCTATTTATCACTCGATTGAATGCCAAAGCGCTGATATGGCAACAGTAGAGGTACGCTGGAATTAGATGCTGTTCCCCTCTCTTGATCAATCTATTTTTGTGAAAGGAATATTTATTGGGTAATTTTATGTGTTGTTTTTGTTTTAGAGTACCTCCAAGGCCATGACTAGGGCCTTTATCATCATGGGCGGTAGCAAAATAGTGCCATTCAGCAAAAACCCCAAAACCTGCTTTATTATTATTATTATTATTATTATTATAGTTTATTAGTGACACTTTACCATAATTTGGCAAATCCGATTTATGATTTAAAAGATTGATCATATTAAATCAATTTTTATATTGTGAGCCAGCTCCATTTAATTAAAAGAATCCAAGATTGATATAAGAAAAAATACTGTTGTTCGGACGGTGTCGAAATCATCGCAACTAAATTAGGGGAATTAGCCGCTTTGCAGCAGATCAAACTTTGTGATTTTCTTACATTTTTCAGTTTTATACTTTCCATAAATCCTTTTCCTGCTCCTTGTGATCGTCCTTCACTAGAGTACAACGTATCAACAAATTTTATTCATTTTAGTTCATATTTTTTACTCAGTAATGTATCGTGCATTTATTGTTCAGTGTTACTAAAAAAAGTAAATCTTTCCCAGTTCCTGAGGGGAACACCCTTGAAGAGTATCGGGGCCGGCATTTACAAAGCGGATTCAGTGGCAGTTTCATTCTCAACTTAATGTTAACATGTTAAGGTTAATGTTAACATTCCATAGGTCGCCTCCCTAAGGTGTCGTGATAAGGTCCAGTTTGTGACGATACACTACCTTCCCTTTACTAAGCAATCAATTCCAGAAGGGAAAAGATCACCAGTTGTGTTGGTCCGAGCCGGGATTTGAACCCCGATCTACCGCTTACGAGGCGGAAGCGTTACCACTGGGCTACGTGGCTCGGTCAAGTTCAGTGTTACTAACAAGATTAATTGCATTTTCCTGCTCGCTCCGTCGGAATCCAATTCTGCCCTTTACTGTGCGCGTTATTGCTCTGTCCTATGGGTTAGCACAGAAATTCACTTCATTCATTGTTTTTGAGCACATTCGTGATTCAACTCCAGTTTCCTACAGTGTTATACAGTCAATTTTTGTCCAATTTGATAAAGATTATTTATGATGAAATATTATTTCAATAAATGGCCAGGTAGCAGTTATTGATCAGCCCGCCTGTGTGCTTCTAGCAGATGCGGCGAATGAAGCTGATGTAGGTAATCTCGAAAACACAAAACTTTAAAATTCGATATCTCTGGAACGAAACATATTCATTTTTGCCGATAAGTGATTCTTATGTAAAATTGGCCGGGGAACACGATGGTGAGGTCAAATAAAAAAAATAAGTTGGGGTGTTTTGAGATACGGCCGTTTAAAGTTTTCAATTGCGCAATACAGGTAGAAAAAATAAATTAATCAAAATTTTGATCACGGAAATGGATTCTACGTCCAATTTCCTTCAAAATTGAGTCTAAGACCGACCCTCTAAGATTTGTGGTTCCTGAGTTATTGTCGTTTGAAACTAGGAGGTTTGGTCAAAAATCGCCAAAAAGTCGATTTTTTGGGGAGGTACAAAAATGGAGGGGGTGGTCCGATTTGGATGAAATTCCGGATTCTTGCATGTTTTGATAGTATCAACAGCCCTGCCAAATTTGAGCAGGATCGGAGAGGGTAATTTTAAAATGCTGTTCCGCTTCAGATGGAATGACCCATATAGAAATTGCCAAAAACCACCAAAAATCCCACTTCTTCAACATTTTTATTTTTAAAACCGCTGTATCTTCCCAAGGATTGAACATAGGACAATGGTCAATATGGAGACTTTTATGTAAAATTGTCTGGAGAATCGAAAACCGGTTTTCAAAAATTTTGACAAGTAGACCACATCTCAAAAAAACAGTTTTAGAAAATGATTTTTATATTTTTTTAGGAGGGACATACCATCCTGCACTTTTCATCAGTCTTTTGGATACATTTTAGGCTATTTCCTCAAAAATTTTGAACGAAAAAATCCTGACATCACCTTTCAATCTAAGTTTTAGACTTAAAAATAAAAAAAACTCATAGATGTGGCGTGTATTTTTGTTTCAGTGTATTTTTTTTCAGAAAGCCCGTCCAATTTCCTACAAGTTTGTCTTTGACCACTTTTTGGTACGGCGCAACGGCTTCGAGATACAGTAATTTTTAAATTACAAAATACAAAAATATTTAAATACCTTACACCCTTCTCAAATGTTATTTTCGAGTACTATTGGCTCCATAAACACAAAAATGGCTTATATAGGCCTAGGATGACATGTCTACAAAGTTTCATTGAAAATGGAGAGGGTCTGGTACAAAAGTACCAGAAAAAATCCTGATTTTTGCTGGAATTGCTCCATTTCAAAAACATTATTTTCCTTGCTGAAAGCCTCAGTCTGTGTTTTTTAAACTAAATTAAAAATATAAAAAAATACACATTGCATACTTTTTCTACAATTTATGATTGTTCAATGCTTAAAGAATGTGTTTTGGTTATTGCATTTGGATGCGTCTTTTATCTCAACCATAAGATTTTTTTTTATTTTAGCTACGTTATTTAAATTTTAACAGCAATGTGAAATTGTGCTATTCTAACTTCTATAAAATTAATTTCATTTACCTACCAATAACTAGTTTCAAAATCCCCTGCACCTGCGTTTCATTCAATCAAATAAAAACATCTTTTTACAAATAGTCTTCAATATCTCCGATTGGCATCACTCCCATTTTCCCCATAATACCTTTCGACTCAAGATCTTTATCTTCTTTTTCTGTTCCTCAAGGCAATAAAATAGTCGTTAGTTTGCTGAAGATCAATCGTCTTGGCTCTCGTCGTCGTCCTTCTCGTAGTCGTCTCAAGAGAGTACTTACCATAATTTGACGATCAAAGGGAACACGGAAGTGGTGGAATAAAAATTTCGCCAATCTTGGCCGAAGTCTGGCTTTGAGGGAAATGTGATTGGTCGTCAAATAAAAGCTCCGATAATGATGCCAGTTTTTCAATTCGACACAACTTTTAAAGTCATTTATTTTCAATTCCGATTTTCTTTCTTCCCAGTTTGCGTCGTGTCCTAGCTGCTGGTAATAATGACCAGGTTGTTTCACATTTATGTTCCTTCCATATATAATTCTATATCACAATATCAAACGATTACGGTAGTTTGTGTGTATGTGTTACAACTATTAGTTTTCGCCTTCTTCTTCCTTATTTTGATTGTAAAGTTATACACTACAACAACACCAACTGCCATTTCGGGTACCAACTTAAGGGTACTCCAGCTTTTCCTCTTCTTCTATTTTCTTCTCATCAGGTGTAAAATCATTTTCCCAGTGTTTGCGCGTCGTTCATGTGTCCTTGTGTGTGTGTGTATACAAAAGTGGCTATTTACAAACTCATCAAAAGAGCCAAGTTTTCCCTCCTTCCGCTGACACGGACTATCACAGGTCCAGATCGGAGAACAGCTTGGAGAACTCGTGCAGCGTGCTGTAGCTGTCGTAGTCGTCGACGCGTTTGCACTTGAGGGGGATGTTCTGGGGGCGCGGCAGCGACAGCGGAACCGGAAGCATCTCCGGCATCACCGAGTGGTGCGTTATCAGGGCGCGCAGCGACGAGAACTCCTTGGTGAAGCCCTGTGGAGAACGGTGGGTGTATGGAACATGATTAATAATATGAAGGTGTTGTCATGTAGAATAGGAGATTTTTAAAATAGAAAAAATATGTGGTCATGTTTGTTGAAGTTGTAAACTTGGTAATTTGAAATTAATTCAGAACATCTCTCTAAATTTTGGAAAGTATCAAAAGTCCCAGGATTTTATTACTAAATAGAAAATGATTTTAATTTAATATTTCTTCAATAAAACTGTATTAACAGCAACAGTAACAGTGAGTACTTTAATGGTAATGATTTTAAAACAAAGATATGGTATTAGAGCTAGTGATTTATCATGGCAAAAAAATCGCGGCATTACAATCACAGAACATAAACATTCCACGGTAATTTTACGGCTCTTCAAAAACTGCGTTAAAAAAGAACTTCAGCTAATCGAATCTGGACTGTATTCCAATTCGCAACATATTATTCCTGACAAAAATTGCTTTCCATACAGAAATTACGAGCTCCAAATTGTAAAATTGTACATTATTATCAAAAGAATAGTAAACTTTTAAGCTTTTAAAGTTTTACTAAAATGTCAGAAAGTAATTGCCAGAAAAATATCTCATATCAGATTTTGTCAACATTAACTGTTGTTAGTCAAACAGTATTTTAGTTCATATTTTCTGCCAATTATCATATTTTTTTCTCAAAGAATTCCTAATTATTTATTATTAAAGCAGTTGTTGAGTAGAGCAACAGCAGAGGATCATAATAAATTCGATTGACTACTAAATTAGGAAAGCCTGCGTCAATAATGCGTGGAAAGGCATCATAGAGCATTACAAAATCAATGACGTTTTATCCCGGATACAAATTTTCGAGATGCTTTTATTTCTGGATTTCTCCGTTTAATTTTTTTTACAAACTTAATCAAATCTCTGAGCTTCAATGTTTGCCTGGAGCAGAACTTTGAATTTCCAATGAATAAAAAAATAATTTTATTGAAATTTCACCGTATTCACAAATTTCACAGATTATGCGGATTTTGCGAAATCGGGAAAAATCACTCGCACTACTAATAACATAACGCAATTTAATTGAAATGTTTCACAAGATCCCATGATTTTTAAGTCTTTTAAGACTGTGTTAAAAATTCAACATTTTAAATTATGATTTTTGATTTAAATTTAATATGCCGATTCATAAAAAACAGTGATTGTTAACTATAATAACCAAAAAAAGTTTTAAAAATATGTATTTTTTTATAAATTTGCTGCAATTTCCTATGAAAATAGCATGATTCGAAAAAAAAGTTCTCCGACTGGGTTCAAAATTTTTCTGGGTGTTCTTTGGTTAAAATAATTAAAACCGTTTTTTTTTTGTTTGACCATCATGCTGAACTACGCCGTCTTAGAGTAGTCCAAAAAAGGTGTATTTTCACAAAACCCACATTTAAAAAATAAATCATAATTCCAAGCCATTCCCACCGATTTTGCTGTCTTGGATGCAAATGAAAGGTTATTAATTTGGTTTTTAAGGAAAAAAAGTTTGAAGTTTCAAAAATCTATCATGACATTTGAAGATGTCGTATGAAAACTAAAAATGCTGTTTTGAAGGTCTGGGGACCAGGGAGCCAATATCAGAAAATATTTTCATCGGATTCCTCGGAAAATTTTACATAAAATGTATGAGTTATATATAAATATAGGGTTTCGAGATATAATTTTTTGAAAATAAAAACTGGATTTTCGACGCAAATATTGAAAAAATTACGAAATTGGGAAAAAATAAGCTTTTTTCAATAAAACTGCGATAAATTTCAAATTTTAGCGATGACCGATACATTCTTGGTACTAAAATTTTCTTAACACATTTTTAAATTAAAAGTTAGTTCCATTGCTTGAAACTTCGGTCAGAGTCGATTGAAATAAACATTAAAAAGTATTTTTGCAATTCCATCTTGAAACTTCCTACTTTTCCTGTCATTCTCGCGTGACGAAACAGCCTACTTTTATCTACTAAAAATAACAGAATCGAATAGAAACACATTTCAAAACAAATGCTGAAAAGTTTACTTTTCAGCACTGCAATGGATGCTGAAAAGTTTAACTTTTCAGCACTAGTTTTGAAAAGTAAAACTTTTCAACATTTTTTTTTTATTTAAACGATTTATTGACAAAATACATGAACATTCGACTTATAATTTCACTCAATGGGTGTTTTCAGAAATGCAAAAAAATGTTCTATGGAACTCGTTGCAAACCTTGATTTTCGGTAAACCTCGTTGGATAAATGTACGACACGTGCTGAAAAAATCTTCTTTTTGCAACTTGTTGCATAAACTACTATTACAACAACCTTACTGATTTGATTGGTATATCATGTTATGCTTGACTTGAAAAGATATTTTTGGAAGAGAAATTAAAATTGCATTAACATATTTTCCATAAATAATAATAGACACATTCCGCCGTGACGTTGCAACGCTTTGACTTTTCTTTTTTCAGTATTTCGGCTGTAACTCAAAAATTACATTGAAAAGGTACATATGTTATTACAGATTCGGAAAGTACATTAAATTTCCTATAAGAAACAATGTTGAAACATTATTTTAAGCGAATATTCTATTTTTGAGAGGGGGATATGTAGCGTGACGTTGCAACGCGTGACTTTTTCTCAATCCTGACCCAATTCATGTTTCGCCATTAACTCTGCTCTGTTAAACGGCAAATTTGGAGTTCTTCTTTCATATTTAGTGTAAAATTGGCCAACAAATCGAATGCAATCATTAGTTTTTCGAAAAAAATAAACCTCGATTTTTGAAGACCGCTTACATTTCGTGACGTTGCAACGCTCTGTTTTTGAAAACAGGGTTTTTCGTTGCGTTGCAACGTCACGAAATTATAGATTTGATTATAAGACATTAATAGACAGTACAAGGACATGTGAATTGATTGGCCTGCCCATGTTAGACCCCCCCCCCCCCCCCCCTCCCCCTATTCTGCTTTCACAGTTGCAGTACGATTTACGAAGTTTTCCAAAGGGTTTTCAAAATATTTTTTTTTGTATTATTCCATTATCACGAAGGAACCCCCCCCCTCTCCCGTCCTCTATCCATGTAACGGGACGTCCATGCATTACGTAACGGCGTAATATCAAGGGGGAGGAAGGAGGGTTCGAGGATTTATACAAAAAAAGTGTATCGGAAATGTATTTCCAGGGGGTGGAGGGGGTCTAAAAATATAAATGTTTTGTTACGTAATGCAAGAACGCTCCCTTAATATTTTAATGGTTTTGGGCAACTTACAAAAAACGTGTAAGTTTTAGAAGGGAGGTGAGGAGCTTCAAGTTTTCAGGAGGGCTTATTTTGAATTTATAAATAAAGTGCCCATATCGTTTGTTCATGGCCCCTAAGGGGTGATCTGCAAACAACGTAACTTATTTTGTTGACTTATGTGCTTTTTAAATTAAATTTGAGGAAATAATATAACTGTTTAACTGCGCAACATAACATTTTTAATTGTGAACAACAAAACGTTGCAAACAACTTATTTAAGTGAGGGTTCGTCCTACAACAGAGTGACAAAATTTTGTGAAAAAAAAACAATCGAATCACGTGATTTTTATTGTTCAATGAATTTCACTGTAATTTGACTTACATAAGGGTGTGGGATAAAAAAATCATTGCGTTGTATTAGAATAAACACTCACGTAAATCAGTTTATCATAAAGGGGCCATCCAGTAACCACGTGATTACTTTTTTGAAAGTTTTAGAATTTTCCCCCCTTGTGAACATCGGTCTATTTTGATTTGTTCAACAAGTTTCATAAAATACTTTTTTTTCGAGATGCATCAAACTTAAATGACGGAATTTGTGAATGACCCATGTACAATTCTTCTGTAAATATGCTCGGAAACATTATATAACAAATATATAATATTTAGTACCCTTTTATCTTCAACAACCAACTACGCATACACCTTTTTTGCCATGTGACCAAAATGATTTAAAATTTCGTGACGTTGCAACGCAAACTTAAACCTGTTGTAACTTTGGATCTAGACAACCAATTAAGTCGCTCTAGATTGCAT
Organism: Culex pipiens pallens; assembly: GCF_016801865.2. Lineage (NCBI taxonomy): Eukaryota > Metazoa > Arthropoda > Insecta > Diptera > Culicidae > Culex > Culex pipiens. Next base: position 23,996,872 of record NC_068938.1, read on the forward strand.
TTGAAAGCTCTTTCCAAGTACAAAGAGCATCTGAAATATCAAAATGATTGAATGTTTAGTTTTTTGTTGACATAAACAAATGTCCCTTTTTCGTGACGTTGCAACGCAATAAAATGGTAAGCTTACACTAGTTTGAAAAAATACTTTACTTAAGATAAACTGCAAACCCATGACATTTCCGTTTAGTACTTTTACAAAATGCAATCAAAATAATATTTTTTGGATTTTATTTCGCTGAAAACCAGGAGTTTTTAGAAAAATGTTTTAAAACGATGATTTTATCACGCATAACCTAACCAACTTGTACAAAATGATATTAAAATGATCAATTAATGAAAACCATGATTTTTGAAGCTTCAAGTAGTCTAGAGTCGAGGAAAAATATCCAAATAGCTCATACACGCTTTTCAAAATTTCATCCTAAGGTGTACATTGCCGGAGAATGTGTCAATAAAAGATTGTTTTTGAATATTTATATGGAAAAAACAGAGAAGTTTGTATTTTCTGTAGTAATTTTGTTTTCAACCTTTTTTTTACCTAACCAAAGAATTGATTTTTTAGATTTTGAATTTGCATCTCAAATATTTGGAGCATTTTCTTTTTAAACTTATTCTTAATATGGGAGCAAGAATTTTTTTCCAACTTACAACGAATATAAATTCATTTTCCCGCGTTTCAAATTATATTAAGCATGTCTGAAATCGATAAAAAATATTTTAAATTTTTGTGGAATTCCAATGTTTAGCACCGCGGCGTTTCGGCGAAAAAAAATATCTTCAATACTTAGATATTTTGAAAATTAATGATTGCAAAGCAACTGGGCAGGTGTAAAATGCACTCTAAAACACTTTTTCATTCAAATGTTGACACCAAACTTCAAAAAATATTTGCATTGGCCTTATTTTTGGTTAAAATTTGACTTATTTTTAATTAAATATATTAAACTATAAGTAGACATAATTCGAAAAAAAAACTGCACTTTTTTAAATTTCTGGTAAGTACATTTCTAAGAATTTAGCAGTTATGTTCCAGAATTGTACCTTTACAATTCAGAGATTTAGAGATCCTTGCAACTGAGATCAATTCATAAGCCTATGCAGGGAGGGTACTTATTTCTAAGTTAAAATTTTGCAAGCTGAGTGCTCATTTAGGGAAAATAATTTTTGTGAATAAAACCCTAGATTTATGTTTATCTTAAAACTGATATCACCGTTACATTTCGATTTGAACAAATTAATGGCATTTTTTGATTAGGATTTTTCTTTTTCCAAAAAAATTTTATATCTCAGAGGCATCTGAATCTGAAAAGTTCTCCTCAATACAACTTTGTCGAAGACACCAAATCCATCAGAAAATTCCGTCAAAAGAAATCGATTTTAGATTATATACGTTCATGTTTTTTGATAGATAACTGCCAAAACTGTAAGGAGACTTTTATGGGGAATCAATGACACAAAATGGCTTCTTTAGTCATAAAGAAGGCCAAAGTTTGAGAGGAATTTAAAAAAAAAAGATATGAAAATGCTCAAAATCGGCAGTTTGCATAGCTAATTGCTTGAGTGCGTTTTCTATGATACTGTGGAATAGCTTTGGTTTTAGAAATCGAACTATGAGACCACATTATAAAAGTAAATTTTCATAAAGCACATAAACATCATAATGTTAAAAATACGACAATCATTGAAAACCATGCTTTTTAGAAATCAAGAAATCATATAGTAAAGAAATGTATCTCACCTTAATCTTGTACCCCCGCTCCGTCTTCAGTATCAAATAGTGCACCACCTTCGGCCCCGGCGGCGGCACCCGCAACGACAGCGCAAAACATCCCTGCTTGGTGGTGCTCCTCCGCACCAGAAACGCCCCCGGCTGCTGCTGCGTGAGCACCTCCAGCGAGACCTCCCGCGGCAGCCCGGCCTGGAACCAGCTGGCACTGTCCAGGTCGTTGTCCTCGATGCTGTTCAAACTGTCGGTGCGCTTGACCGCGATGTTCGGCACGAACCGCTTCTTGGGGCTCGAGTTGGCGCTGTTCGTCTTGCGGATCAACCGGTTCCGCCGGAACTCGTACTCTGGCCGCAGCTGAGGAGCGGCCGTGGTAAGGGATTGCCGGCAGGAGTCGCCAAATTTGCTCGATACGATCTGGTCCAGATTGTAGATGTCCTCGGACAGGATGTCGTTCAGCTTCTTTTGGGTGGGTGATGTTGGCGATGATTTATGGTACACCAGGGGCAGACTGTCCTCGGTGGAACGTAGGAAGCCGAGGGTGAAGCGTTTGATCTGCGGAAATATATGGAGTAAAAAGTGCTGGGTTTATCTCTGTAATTCTGTGGGGAGCGTTTGGGGGAATCGTTGCTAATGGGCGATATCCGCCCTTTTCATGTCATGGTTCCGTTGAGTTGGAAGAGACGCACAATCGGCAATTTTGGTAAAATATCTGGCCAAGTATTCGAACAAGCTAAAAGATTTTTGTTTTTCAATCATCAGAAAAGTAAAAATATCCCAAACTCACCAGCGTCGGCTTCTCCACGCCAAACTTGATGCAGTTGTTCATCTCCGTCGGCGAGGGGCTGTCCTCTTCCGAGGACGACGACGGCGACAGTGACGGCGAACTGGGCAGGTCGGCAACTGTGGCGTTGGCCACCGAGGAGGTATAATTTACATTTTCATCACATTTGTTATACTTGCGGTGTTCCAGTAAATCGTAGCTACATTTCCTCGGATGCTTACCACCCCCCGTCGTCCCCGACCCCCTGTGGACGCCATTTCCGGTGCCACCACTGCAGGCACCGGTGGTCAAGGTATCACCAAAGTATTCCACTTCCTGCATCACGACGACAGCGGCAGTGGCTTTGCCTTTTTTATTTTAATTTTATTTTTATTTCAATTTTATCCTTTTCTAGTCCCGTTCAACTGTTGGCTCCTGGTCGCTTCCGTGACTCTGAAAAGGACGCTCTCTTTTTTATCCTGAACTCCACACTTTTGCCTGCCACAAAAGGTCTCACGCTGTTCACTTCGATTTTCCTGCACTCTGAGTTTTTCCTTTTATTTGAATTCGTTTTAAACCACTTTTTCTGTGTCTTTCCTTCCTGCAAAACCACGATCTTTCTTCCCTGCCGAAGCTCCTCCACCAATTCCCTCCGGAGTTGAGCTCTTACTCCCGGTCCCGGTCGCTTTCCTTTATCTTCATTAATTTATTACTCACTATCATGCGAGCAAACTGGACACACTGGACTGGCCGGAAAACATGGAAAGAGGTTCCGAGCAGTGGCAAAATTTATTCGTTTTTGGCCACAACCTGCTGCTTTGTTACTCATTCGTCAGGATTAAAATGCTCTGTTGCTCCTGGGAGGCTACCGGGGATTCTGAAAATGGGAACAAAAAAGCAGATAAATCACGTTAGTGAAGGTGGAAGGGAAAATCGTTGGGTTGAACGAATCAGCACTGATTTTAAAGTCAAAATATTTAATTTAACTGACAAGTGACAGTGTGGGAGGATCAGGAATAAGATTTAGACTCTTTTTTTTTGCATCTGATTTGATGTTTTAAAGTTTATGTTTAATTTAACGTATTTGTCTTTTTGTCGTAATATCGCTTTAACGTTTTTATCGTTTTGATCGTTTTGATCGTTTTGATCGTTTTGATCGTTTTGATCGTTTTGATCGTTTTGATCGTTTTGATCGTTTTGATCGTTTTGATCGTTTTGATCGTTTTTATCGTTTTTATAACTATTAACGTTTTTATCGATTTTATCGATTCTATCGTTTTCATATTTTTTATCGTTTTTATCGTTATCGATTTTTTTCGATTCTATAGTTTTTATCGTTTTCAGCATTTTTACCATTTTTATCGTTTTATTCGTTTTACAAAGTTTTTATTGTATTTTGCGGTTTTAGCATTTTTACCATTTTTATAGTTATTCGTTTTTAAATTTTTTTAAAAATTTTAAATTCCTTTAAATTTTTTTAAATTTTTTAAAATTTTTTGTATTTTTTTGTAATTTTTGTCATTTTTGTCATTTTTGTCATTTTTGTCATTTTTGTCATTTTTGTCATTTTTGTCATTTTTGTCATTTTTGTCATTTTTGTCATTTTTGTCATTTTTGTCATTTTTGTCATTTTTGTCATTTTTGTCATTTTTGTCATTTTTGTCATTTTTGTCATTTTTGTCATTTTTGTCATTTTTGTCATTTTTGTCATTTTTGTCATTTTTGTCATTTTTGTCATTTTTGTCATTTTTGTCATTTTTGTCATTTTTGTCATTTTTGTCATTTTTGTCATTTTTGTCATTTTTGTCATTTTTGTCATTTTTGTCATTTTTGTCATTTTTGTCATTTTTGTCATTTTTGTCATTTTTGTCATTTTTGTCATTTTTGTCATTTTTGTCATTTTTGTCATTTTTGTCATTTTTGTAATTTTTGTAATTTTTGTAATTTTTGTAATTTTTGTAATTTTTGTAATTTTTGTAATTTTTGTAATTTTTGTCATTTTTGTCATTTTTGTCAATTTTGTCATTTTTGTCATTTTTGTCATTTTTGTCATTTATGCCATTTTTGTCATTTTTGTCATTTTTGTCATTTTTGTCATTTTTGTCATTTTTGTCATTTTTGTCATTTTTGTCATTTTTGTCATTTTTGTCATTTTTGTCATTTTTGTCATTTTTGTTTGATTTTTGTCATTTTTGTCATTTTTTTCATTTTTGTCATTTTTGTCATTTTTGTCATTTTTGTCATTTTTGTCATTTTTGTCATTTTTGTCATTTTTGTCATTTTTGTCATTTTTGTTTGATTTTTGTCATTTTTGTCATTTTTGTCATTTTTGTCATTTTTGTCATTTTTGTCATTTTTGTCATTTTTGTCATTTTTGTCATTTTTGTCATTTTTGTCATTTTTGTCATTTTTGTCATTTTTGTCATTTTTGTCATTTTTGTCATTTTTGTCATTTTTGTCATTTTTGTCATTTTTGTCATTTTTGTCATTTTTGTCATTTTTGTCATTTTTGTCATTTTTGTCATTTTTGTCATTTTTGTCATTTTTGTCATTTTTGTCATTTTTGTCATTTTTGTCATTTTTGTCATTTTTGTCATTTTTGTCATTTTTGTCATTTTTGTCATTTTTGTCATTTTTGTAATTTTTGTAATTTTTGTAATTTTTGTAATTTTTGTAATTTTTGTAATTTTTGTAATTTTTGTAATTTTTGTAATTTTTGTAATTTTTGTAATTTTTGTAATTTTTGTAATTTTTGTAATTTTTGTAATTTTTGTAATTTTTGTAATTTTTGTAATTTTTGTCATTTTTGTCATTTTTGTCAATTTTGTCATTTTTGTCATTTTTGTCATTTTTGTCATTTTTGTCATTTTTGTCATTTTTGTCATTTTTGTCATTTTTGTCATTTTTGTCATTTTTGTCATTTTTGTCATTTTTGTCATTTTTGTCATTTTTGTCATTTTTGTCATTTTTGTCATTTTTGTCATTTTTGTCATTTTTGTCATTTTTGTCATTTTTGTCATTTTTGTCATTTTTGTCATTTTTGTCATTTTTGTCATTTTTGTCATTTTTGTCATTTTTGTCATTTTTGTCATTTTTGTCATTTTTGTCATTTTTGTCATTTTTGTCATTTTTGTCATTTTTGTCATTTTTGTCATTTTTGTCATTTTTGTCATTTTTGTCATTTTTGTCATTTTTGTCATTTTTGTCATTTTTGTCATTTTTGTCATTTTTGTTTGATTTTTGTCATTTTTGTCATTTTTTTCATTTTTGTCATTTTTGTCATTTTTGTCATTTTTGTCATTTTTGTCATTTTTGTCATTTTTGTCATTTTTGTCATTTTTGTCATTTTTGTCATTTTTGTCATTTTTGTCATTTTTGTCATTTTTGTCATTTTTGTCATTTTTGTCATTTTTGTCATTTTTGTCATTTTTGTCATTTTTGTCATTTTTGTCATTTTTGTCATTTTTGTCATTTTTGTCATTTTTGTCATTTTTGTCATTTTTGTCATTTTTGTCATTTTTGTCATTTTTGTCATTTTTGTCATTTTTGTCATTTTTGTCATTTTTGTCATTTTTGTCATTTTTGTCATTTTTGTCATTTTTGTCATTTTTGTCATTTTTGTCATTTTTGTCATTTTTGTCATTTTTGTCATTTTTGTCATTTTTGTCATTTTTGTCATTTTTGTCATTTTGTCATTTTTGTCATTTTTGTCATTTTTGTCATTTTTGTCATTTTTGTCATTTTTGTCATTTTTGTCATTTTTGTCATTTTTGTCATTTTTGTCATTTTTGTCATTTTTGTCATTTTTGTCATTTTTGTCATTTTTGTCATTTTTGTCATTTTTGTCATTTTTGTCATTTTTGTCATTTTTGTCATTTTTGTCATTTTTGTCATTTTTGTCATTTTTGTCATTTTTGTCATTTTTGTCATTTTTGTCATTTTTGTCATTTTTGTCATTTTTGTCATTTTTGTCATTTTTGTCATTTTTGTCATTTTTGTCATTTTTGTCATTTTTGTCATTTTTGTCATTTTTGTCATTTTTGTCATTTTTGTCATTTTTGTCATTTTTGTCTTTTTTGTTGTCTTTTTTATTGTCTTTTTTGTTGTCTTATTTGTTGTCTTTTTAGTTTTTTTGTTGTCTTTTTTGTTATCTCTTTTGTTGGCTTTTATTTCAATTTAGCTTTTATTTTAACTACAACTTTATCGCTCAACTTTCACAGAAAATCTCCCACAAAACAAATTGCTAGACAAAAAAAAAACTAGCTAAACTAACATAAAACTACCAACATAAAACAACTTTCACCTCGTCGGACCCCGCTGTAAACTGCTAGTTGCGAACAAAACAAGTTTCATTTTCGCAGCCGGAATACAACATGGACTCCATGGACTAGGGCGGCGTACTAATCCTGGGCCAGGGCTGACCTTTTACGCTACACTCTTTAGTACGCAAGGAAGAAGCTGCTACAACAATGGCATTACAAGTGTTGTAGCAGGAAAAGTACAAGCACTCGCTTCAGCTTTAGGACTTGAGAAAGTTGCCACTTTGCATGACGTTCTGGTTCACTGGAAGTCTACCATTGGAAGGTGGGCAGTGTTGCCAAATATATTAAATATTATTTCTTTTTTTTTAAATAATTTTATTAAGTTCAATCAACCTTTGAACAAAAATTAAATGAAAATGGCATCACTGCAGCACCACAAAAACAGAAATTTTAAATTCCTTGAAGTGTTGCCAGTTTGTCTACAATTTTTATTCGTCAACAGTTTTAGATTCAATTTTTTTTTCGAAAAAGGCAAAACTGGCACCACTGCACTACAGCCCGTAGAGCAAAAAATAAAAACAACCAACACCGTATTGTTGAGATTTTACGATTATACGTTCTGTAAGCTCGCATGTCCTACATACAAATGGGACCCGTTAGTGCCATCAGCCAGTGCTGTTTTGTGTGCGTTTCGTGTTTTCCCTGACATTTTCCTGTCGAAGATCATCTGCTGCTGCCGTCTCCTAGTTGCTGCTGGGCAAATTATGACCTCTCCCAAACTGGTGTTCCGGAATGGGGCCGAGAGAAAATCCCTTTACACTTCTTTTTTTTTGTGTGAGGGGAATTTGGAGCAAAGTTGCAGCTATTTCTGCTTGAATTCCGCACTGGTTTTGGTCGTGAGTTGGGAAAAATTAGCAAATTAGGGTAAAATGTCATTTTTGGGACTTAGCTAGTGATTGATTTTAGTTTTTTTTACTGTGCTTAGCGTAGCGTAGCGTACAAAGTGATATTTCCATTGATATGTTCAAAAAAGGAGAACAAACCCCTCACAAAAAGCACACAGACGCTCCACCAACGGCAGTCAGCCTTTCAGCCAAGTAAATCCTATTTTTTCGTTCCATTAACTCTGTCCCGGGTGCTGGCGTCGGTCGCTTATTTATCAACGTCAACATTACTGTCCTCATCATCATCAGCAGCCAGCCAGCCAACATTGACGCCATCAGCTGGAAATATCGCGCGCCCATCAGCATGTCGTCGTTTTTCGGACATTTTCAGACAGAGAGGAGTGGGGAAAATGTGAAGGAAAATGGGGAAATGGTATTATAGCAGCTGGTGGATGTAGAAATGATGCACAGTTACGAGAAGGAAGGTATTTTGGACGAAAGCTGGTTAGCGAGTGCTTTTCTCAGGAAAAAAAACTAGTTAAGGTGAAACGGGACGCCAGATGTTGGACAACTTCTATTCAACTTACATCAGTTTCTGAACTCGACAGATCTTCATATTTATCGTTTGCAACAGACAGAACATGTTAAAATTACGGCGTTTTTTCCAAAAGATGCTTAAAAAAATTCGAGTTGTGGTGACTCCCCGTTTCACCTTAACTGCCCATCATTGAAAAAACGGCTTGTATATACTTTTGGCAAAATGGAGATTTTTGCTTCATTTTCCAACGCATCTTTTGAAACTTGAATTTCACTAAAATATTGTTTGATTTTGGGTGCCGATGCAAAAAACCATACGGCTAATATCTTATTCCCCTTTGAAATTGCCGTGGCGAAGATTTTGGGGACGAACACAAAAACGCGTTTTTCTCGGAATACTTGATTTGGCATAAAAGCCGAATCTTTTATTATGGGCAGTTAAGCTGAGCTTAATAAAGCGTTATTTTTAAAATAACAAACTCTGGAAAGTACGGAGTTTCGATTATCCAATAGATCATGGAAAAAAATCGAATTTGTTGTTAATAATTTTCAAAATAAAAATCGAGTTCTGCTACCTCGTTTAAGTATAATTTTAGTGTGTTTAAATGTCTTCTAACATTTTCTAAAATTTATAATCCTGTAAAGCCCAATTTTCATGATTTTTTTTATTTTTCCCTTATTCAGGTTATTTTGAGCAACTTTTGTTCTTTGCAAATTAGTTTAATTTTTAGAATTTATTTTGTTTAATTTATGTTCGTTTCTGATAGTATTTGGCTAATTCTACTACCTCTTATCATTACCTTTTAACTATTTAGTTTTTTTCATGTTTTACGGTCACTTTTTATACGTAGAGGCATGGTCTGTGGCTTTCCAAAAATTACAGCTTTCTTTATTTAAAAAAAAAATATGGTGAAAAATATAGCCAAAGTTGACCCTAGAAATACTAGAATTTTTCAAACATTGGCAAAGTCACGCTTGCAACTCATTTTTTTTTTGCTTAAATTTCAAGAGTTCTTCTTTCCAATACTTTTAAAGCTCCAATTTTTAAATTTCATAACTTTTGAGTTATTTATGCAGTATGTAGTTTGCAGTTGCGCTTCCAGAAATATCCAGTACATTATTTTAGAAATAAAGTGAAACTTCAGTTTTTTTTATCGCGAAAGCTTAACACGTAACCTTATGTGTGAGACAAAATGTCCTTGCATTTTCCTCAGCTAGTTGTTTTGGCATGAGGGACATTTATGCGAACATGTTCAGTGAATTTAATCTACAACATTTAAAATTTTAGTTTTTTAAAGAACTTTCAAATGATAGCTTTTCTGAATCAATTATTTGATTGTATAAAATACTTCCAAAACTTGTTTTTCTGAAACCATAAAACACTCAACTTAAGATTTTTGCTTCGGATATTTGACGGTTTCCACGCGAAATCGACCACTCAAAATCCGGACCATTCCCGATCTTCATAAAACTTGCTGGATCGTTTGTCCTACTCAAAACAACAACTCCTGTGCACTCAGTTTGGTAATTCACAATGGCATTTGAATTTTAGGAACTTTTTTAGTTTTAATTTTTTTGTAATTACGTTTAAATTGAATAAATCATATCTTTCGAAGGAGATGTTCAAAAAAACGATCGAAAGTGTGTTTTAACGGAAATCGTGCGCTCTTTTCAATGAAAATATTTCCAAAAGCCTAAACTTTCATTTTCGATCAAAAAACGGCCAAAAATCAAACTTTTTTCGAAAATCAGGCTGAATACACCCTTCGAATCAATTTTTGCCATTACCATTCGAAAGAGCGGACAATTTCCTACTTTTCTTCCATAGACACCAAGTTGGAGCGATAGCGCTTTCGAGTAGTTTTTAAATAAAAACCTTTTTTCGTTTTTTTTTCATTTTTTTCCAAAAAGCTAAATTACATGTTTTATGGCAAATTTTATAACAGATCCCATTTTTAAACATGAAACAAAGTTCTGCTTCCGTGTTTTTGAGTTTTATCTTGAAGTACCGGTTTCAAATACATATAAAAGGAACGAAATTATTACTAAAGATAACCAAACAAGGTGCACTTAAAATAACATTTCCTGAACCACTTTTGTTATGGAAAAATGTTTATCTCACTCGTCGGTGTTGTTAATACCTGCAAAATAGTTTAATTTTTCCTAATTTTTCGGGTTATTAGGGTGGTTCCTGTCGCGTCAGGGCGGTTCAAAGATGACCATTTTGAGTATTTTTTAAAATAATCATTGTCAAACGCCGTTTCAACAGAACTCATGCGTATTTTTCCTTGAAAATCTTTCTTTTACAAACCGGATAACTATAGTTGGCTGAAAAAATGTCAAATAAGTCAAGGTTTTTGAAATATGTGTTGTTTTTTTTTGCAAAATTGCCATAATTCCCAATAGTTTTCGGGTCATTAGGGTGGTTTTTGACAAATCAAAAATTCTGGGTAGGATTTAATCTTATTTAAATTGTAGAAAAAAACACGTTGACAAATTATTGAACATATTACAATATTCTGCTAAGGACTTAGGTGTATTGTTGAATAAAAATGTTGTATTTACGGTGTTCCAATACAACAATTTCCTACGCAAACAGCATGGCCTAACTCTAAAGTGCTCGGATCGGCTTCAAATTTTCGGAATTCTCTACCCAAAATAGTTTTATACATAATTTTTGTTAGGTCATTTGGGTGGTTCCTGCCGCGTCAGGGTGGGCCATAAAATGGGAATTATGGCGATTTTGCAAAAAAAAAACACATATTTCAAAAACCTTGACTTACTTGACATTGTTTCAACCAACTATAGTTATCCGGTTTGTAAAAGAAAGGTTTTCAAGGAAAAATACGCATGAGTTCTGTTGAAACGGCGTTTGACAATGATTATTTAAAAAATACTCAAAATGGTCATCTTTGAACCGCCCTGACGCGACAGGAACCACCCTAATAACCCGAAAAATTAGGAAAAACGACAAGTGAGATAAACATTTTTTCCATAACAAAAGTGGTTCAGGAAATGTTATTTTAAGTGCACCTTGTTTGGTTATCTTTAGTAATAATTTCGTTCCTTTTATATGTATTTGAAACCGGTACTTCAAGATAAAACTCAAAAACACGGAAGCAGAACTTTGTTTCATGTTTAAAAATGGGATCTGTTATAAAATTTGCCATAAAACATGTAATTTAGCTTTTTGGAAAAAAATGAAAAAAAAACGAAAAAAGGTTTTTATTTAAAAACTACTCGAAAGCGCTATCGCTCCAACTTGGTGTCTATGGAAGAAAAGTAGGAAATTGTCCGCTCTTTCGAATGGTAATGGCAAAAATTGAATCGAAGGGTGTATTCAGCCTGATTTTCGAAAAAAGTTTGATTTTTGGCCGTTTTTTGATCGAAAATGAAAGTTTAGGCCTTTGGAAATATTTTCATTGAAAAGAGCGCACGATTTCCGTTAAAACACACTTTCGATCGTTTTTTTTTGAACATCTCCTTCGAAAGATATGATTTATTCAATTTAAACGTAATTACAAAAAAATTAAAACTAAAAAAGTTCCTAAAATTCAAATGCCATTGTGAATTACCAAACTGAGTGCACAGGAGTTGTTGTTTTGAGTAGGACAAACGATCCAGCAAGTTTTATGAAGATCGGGAATGGTCCGGTTCAAAATCATATTTTTTTGGTCGATTTCGCGTGGAAACCGTCATTTCTTTTTTGCGGGTTTATAAAAATTTAATCAATATTTTAAATAAATAAATAAAAACTACAATAAATATTCAGAAAAACACCAAATAAGGCTATACAAAAGAGATGTGGTTTCTTTTAAAACTTGTTTAATTATTCAAAAACAAAATTTTGTCAGATAAAAAGACCATGCGAACTGTTATGAATTAAAATTCTTCGAAAATTATATTATTTGGTCTGAAATGTGAAATATGAATTATTATCTATTTGTAAACCATTTCAAAAGTAAAGCATGATTTTAGTACTTTTAAATTATTTTAATTGAAGAGGTCAGAAAAAATTGCAAAAATATAAATTTTTAGCATTGAAAATTGGAGCCATGGTTTCCAAGATATCGGCTGTTGAAAATTACAGGCTTATTATGTGACACACAGAGAAAATCATTTTCATTGATTCGAATTTTCAATGTTCCATAGAAAAAATCAAAGGAAATTTTCTCAATTTTCAAAAATATTTGTCACAGGTGATTTTACTTTAAGAATTATTTGGTTTTTTATTTATCACTAATTATTTGAAAATGTATACTTAAAAAATCTATAGCTTTAAAACGGTACATTTCATCAAAAATAAGTTGAAAAGGTACTTTTAGATTGCAAATTTTATTTTGCTTTAAAAACTGATTTTTAATGCCTTTCGTCCAGATTTTAGATGTTTAAAAAAATCATATCTCTTAATCCAGATTTTGCATCAAAATACACTATAGTTCAGACAATGTCTTTTTAAAATATAAAATAAGAATTTTTGGAAATAAACTTTTTGTGATAAAAATTATTTATACATTTTGTGTGTGTGTGTTTTTTTTAACAGAATGTAAATTCTGTTTTTCCCTGTAACTATTTTTTTCCGAAAAGCCTTAATTATATTCTAGAAACATGTCGAAGACACCAAATCGATCAAAAAATTTCTTCTCAACATACTAATTTTGAATCCCCATTTGTATGAACAGGACTCAAAATTGTATGAAGACTTGTGTAGAAAAACTATTTATGCAAAATGACTTCATTTGACATAGGGAATGCATGGACAAAATTTCACCACCATAAAAAAAAAATCGAAAAAAAGCAAAATTGTAGAGAAAAGATAGACCACAGATCTGAAAGATGTAAATGTTAAGGAAAAAAAAAGTTCTTTACCTCCGTCGACATTTTGCTTTTTGTTGATAGTAACAAAACTTTAATGATGTATTTTTTGATACTTTTCGCATTGAAATTTAGAAAATTAAGCTTGAAATTTGTTTATTTTATATTATATTTAAGTTAAAATCGACTACGATTATGTTGAATTCATAACGAAAAATTGAAATTGGATTTGCATTGAGGTTGTCGCATAGCCTTTATCAATTTCAGCTAAATTTCACGTTAAAATTGATATTATTGAAGCATTCTAGTGTCTTTTTTTCTATTGTCGTTCTTGTGCTTTTTATTGAATCTTTTAATGTGTTCTAAAGTTTAGCAATGAACACATTTTGTTTTCCTCGATATCTTATAGTGTGCTTAGCTATCCCTCTTTGAATATAAACTCTTTCAAACCAGCCCTAATCCTATCTCAATCAACGGTCCAATTTGTCCGTCTCGCCATCTTTAAACTGTCACACCTCACACTCACACATGGCCTGGACACACAAAGTCACACACCCTTCAACCGCGATCATGTTCGAACTTCATACTGGTCTAGATTTAATCAATTTTATTAGTCACGAACTGGCGATAAAACGCGCGCTTTACGGCGAAAGGAAGCGGAATTACGACCTGGGCGACGACGACTCCGGAGCTTCCTCCTGCTCGTAACGAGCGGTTTAGCATTCCTCCGAACGATTTTTATGGAGTCGTGAATTGTCTAACCTCTCTAGACACCCCCAAGACGACGAGTCCGATGTCAAGCGGTTTGAGGATTTGTGTTTCCTCTTCGACAGATTTGCACATTTTCTTGGTGGCTGGGGGGGGGGGGGTTGGCCAAGGATGGATGGTTTCAGTCAATCCACCCACTCCCACCCAGGGTTAAGCTTATGGTGACATCGTCTGGGACATCTTGGTGGAGCAGAACGACGAAGAAATCCGGCCTGCTTTTTTTGCTCGAAAGGAAAGAAAGTGAAAGTCCTTGGAACGGAAGGAGAGTAGGTTCTTGGAATGAGGACGATGTCACGGTTGGTCAAATTACGATCATTTGGTGAATTTATTGGGCGTGAAAGTGTCAAGTGTGTGTTGTTATGGGACCTGAGGATGTGAGTTGGAAACGAGAGTACTTAACGGGGTGACAATTGAATTTCGATGTTTTGACAGAAATGTTTTTATTGCTTTTTTTCAGTTGACAAATTATAATACAAAAATTGAGCTGATTTTTTTCCCTTAAAGTTTTCCAACCTAAAACAAGAAGACTTTTCATATTTTTTATTATTTAACAGATTTTTAATAATCATTTAGAATAACTTCAAATAAAATGATTTAAAAAAATCAGGCTAAATTCGTAAGAGATTGCCCACAGTTACAGCTGCATCTTTCCACCCAATCTCTCCAGTATCATCTTACCCTCCATGATAAATGAACGAATGTCAAACGTCCATCAGCTATCAAGTTGTGGTTTATGATGTCATTATTTTGTGGCCAGGGAATTCCTTTATCCCTTACCTCAAGCATCATAGTTTTTTTTTTTTTTTGCAGGACCATTTCACCCAACAAAAAAATCGAAGAAGACGAAAAAAGTTTAATCACCGAAAGTGAGCAAGAAAAATCAATCGATTTTCCTCGTCTCCTTAAGCAAGAAATAGAAGAATAAACGACGACGAACTAACTTGCAGTAACGGTTCCGGTTTATGGCTTTTCCAACTGTCGTTTCCACTTAAACTTTCATGTCATGGCTTCTCGGGAATGGTTTCTTGCAGGGGGCTAGGACCTTCCGGACATAAATAAGAGAAACAACAACGCTGGACCATCGTTACGAGGATGAACAAAGTTTGGGCCCCCTCCTTCGATCCAGCTTTTTGATAGATTGTGAACAATCTCTGATCCTTTTTGGGGAGAAATCGACAATGTAGAGCTTTGTTTACTGTTTGGTTAAACATGTTGAGCTTTTTGTCCAGAATGCAAAATAGTTCCAAAAGTGGAGATAAGTTCAAATTGATGAATATTCCAAAAGTTTTCAGAATTTGGCTTCTTAAAATATCCGTTTGACTAAATTGTGTTATTTTATGGCAGATTTTCATAGCATAAAATGTATCACCCTATCAATCTCCAATACAAAATGGGAAAACTTCTCCAACCTCGACCGATGAATTATCAATCACTTGTCCGATGGGATGGCCTCCGAGCCATGTTCTGACGCTCTGGTTCAAACTCATGGTCTGCTCCAGGAAGAAACATGAGCACCAACTTCCCGGCCCTCGTCCATCAGATTGTTTACCGATGTTGTTGGCCCAGCAACGCTGCTGTCTTCTTTTTTATCTTTTGTTACATCTGGACCGTCGATTGCTTACAAAGTTACGAGCAAGACTCGATGCGCTGGACACATCAAACCATCCTGGAAAGGGAAGGAGGCATCCTGTCGAATCTAGTCAGCCAGCGGGAAGAACTTTTGTCGTTGGTTTCTTTTGATGCCAAAGCTTCACTCTCCGAGGAGGAAGTCACAGTCGAAGATGATAAATGAGCTTGGGGAGTTGGCTGGGTTTGGTCAGACGACGTCCAGGGGTTGTTTCGACTTTTTTCTTCTTCTTCTTATTCTGGCTGGCAAGGTAGGATAGGGACACCGTGATAGCGATCCCGGGGAATCATCAAGATTAATTGCAAAAGTGTGGTTTAATCTGCTAATGCAGTTTTGGTGTTCGGTGGAGGAGAAAAGTTGTGTTGAGTTGGATGCTTTAATATTGAATTAGTAGTGCTAGGTTACTTGACTGAACAGTTAACAAAAACAAAAAAAAAATAACAGATTTTAAGACATCTGAAACATTTAACAACAGGTATTTTGATGTCATATTGCATTAAAAATATACTGATAAAGCTGGTACAAATATTTTTAAAAGTTTTTGTCTCTGCCATCTTCAAAACCGGCCCAAAAAATCAAGGGTTTTTTTTTAAACTTCAAAATTTCAACGTAAATTTAAAAATTTCAGTGCAATTAGCTGAAATCAATTTATAATGCATTCCCCTGTGTTAAGAATTTTTTTTGGCATGTTTAGGCTTATTCAAAAATCTTTAGAATTTTTGAAAATTTTCGACGTACAGTACCGCAAATGGTTTGCTTTCGCTTAAAATTTTGTTTTCGTCAAATCTAGCATTTTTGAAAACTAATGATTGCAAAACATCATAAATAGTGTGAAATTCATTTTAATACACCTTTTCCAGTCATGTGTTCAAATGTCAAAATATTGCTTGTTATTTAATTTTTTATATATTTTTTTATTTTTGTTGCACTCCCTTCGACCCCACCCAGAGCTGAGGGACAAAAACTTTTAAAAATAATTGCATTGGACTAAACATTAATAAAAGTTGTAGAAATTAAAAGCAGAAAAAAAAAAATAAAACAATCTGATCAATTTCATCAATTTGAATATGCTTAAATTTTTAAATTTAATTTGTTATTCCAAGCAAATTGAAGTTTGCATCAAATCCGTTAAAATGTTTATTAGGGCGTAATCGTTGACAAAAAACAAGCCACTTTTGAAAAGTAATTGCCGAAATAAAAGAAGAACAAAAACATAACAATATTCAAAATAGTTCGAAGACACTATTTTTATGATTTTTTCAAATCATTTAAATTATCAAGCTCTTAATCCATTTTATGGCTACTTGCTTTCCTGAGAATATGTAAATAAGACTGCTTTTTTTAAATTTTGAAAAATTAACAATAATTTAAAACCAATATTTTGATTTGGATGAAACTTTGTGTGTACTTCTTCTATGCCCAAAGAAGTCATTGACTTCATAAGTTCATCCATACAAGTTTCCACACTATTTTGGCAACCGTGCATACAAAAAGGCTTAAAAAATATTTAAAAAAAAATCTGTATCTTCAGAACAGATTTATGATCGATTTGGTGGCTATTGCTTAGGACTGCCCAGAAAAAAATAGTCATCGCTTCAAAAAACTAAAAATTTTTTAGTTATACTTTTTTTAAAGTTCGACTGCACAAAATAACCATTTTTGAAAAAACTTATTTTCGAAAAAAATAACATCCTTTGAGCTGGCACAAGTTGGTTAAAATTCATATGGCAGTGTTGCCAATTTTTCGAAAAAAATATGATTTTTTGAAAAACGTGAAAAAAGGCTTAACAAATATTTAAACATTATTTTAAGATGTTTTATAAGATCAAATTTGTAATCAAAAAGTACTTCACATAAATTTATATATCGAGTTATATCCACTAAAAAATAATTATTTTTTCAATGACAAAGTCATTTTTTTACCTGTTAAAGTCATGACAAAGCACAATATTTTTTTAAAGATCATAATTTAATACAATTTTAAAACAATTTCTTGAAAATTGGTCTAATGGTTTTTGAGAAAAAAAATCACTCAAGAAAAACGAAATAAGAAAATAGCGTTTAATTCTTAATTGACCATAGCTTAGCAAATATGATTTACAATTCCAAAATTCAAATTATCGTTAAATTTTCTGAAATTGCCAATGAAAATATGTTGAATAACCACTATGTTTTGAAAAGGCCTTTAAACATTTATATTCGGCTATATCAGGGTTACTTATTTTTTCGAAAACCGCCAAATCTGATGATTATTGTTAACTCACGAGGTATCACACAAGTGACGATATCAAAAATTAGATTTTTCAATTAAGGGTATTTTGCGAAATCCACGTTAATATGTGAAAAGTCGAATTAAAAAAAATCGAGTTTTCTGAGTTGTCCTACACAGAAAGAAAAAAGTTTAATTTTGGAATGTTGAAAATTTGGTAGGTTGAATATTACCTCTTTTTTGAGTAATATTACATAAAAAATGTGTAAAAATGTGAACCTGATGAATATTCATCAAAAACTGATGAATATTCATCATTTTCTGGGGTCAAATTAATCATTTTTTTGCCACAAAATCTGTCACCATTTCCTGATGAATATTACCATCATTTTTTTCTGTGTAATCAAAACAAGTTTGCCAAAAACTTCAAAACGACCACAAAATCCGTGTTCATAGTACAGACTTTCGAATATTTTAAAAGCCATTTTGTATGGTTGCCAAAATTGTATGCAAATGTTATCAAGTTTCATCCAAATAAAAAAAAATACAAATAAATAATTTCAAAAATAAAACTCATTTTTGGAAGAATTGCTCAGAAGTGTTTTTAGAATCGAATTAATTTTTTTTTTAACTTTAAATATGATAACAAAATTAATGAAATATGAACATAATCGAACTTCGTTTTTTATGAGATTTGATTGGGTGAGTGGTTATTATACATATAAAATAGTAAACTGGAGCGTTTGATACGGTATGTCCACGCATCCTCCCTCCCTTGTCGATTCTGTGAAATGTGAGCCGTTCTCAGAATCCTCTCTGTGGTGAACACAAGGCAGTAGGGCTGGCCGCTTAATTAATAAAAAATATTTTTTTAATTTAAATTTTTGCAATACATTTTCGGGTATTCTCGGATGTACTGCATTGCTAATAATGCCAAAGATAAAAGTGCTTGGGGCGTAATCTAATCACAAGACTTTCCAGCATGCTGTCATCGGACTGGCTGCGTTTGTGTTAGATTAGATTAGAACTGTACTTTGTTTTTTAGGACATTATTTCTATTGATGTTGATTATTTGAAATTTCATTTCTTTAGAATTCTCCCGCTTTTGAAAGCCATTTTTTATTCTTTGCTTCAACTCTCAAGATATTTGGAGAAAAGGTTCCATAAGAAACTTATCAAAAAAAAAAAATCTGGTTATAATATTATTTAAATTATATAATTAATTATTTCATATCAAATTAAATAATTGAAGATTTAGTAATTAAATACACCATCGATTAAACATTATAAATTAGAAATGTATAATTGTTTGCTATAAGAGTAAATAAAAATAGTTTAAAGCATTAAAACAGTAATTTCATCATGATTTTTTTAATGCATTGGCAATCCTAAAATTTACAAAATTATCTTTCTCTTTCATGACGCCTATATTACTGAAATAAAAAACTTGTTTTTAACAATAACTTGATTTGATGATTCATTTTGGAGTAGACATTCATTAAATGGAGTAAACTGCTTTTTCTATAGCGCAAAATAGCACGCGTGCTAACCAAGTGCAGTGGCAATGCATGTCTGGAGTGAAGTTCACATGAAGGGTGCACAGCAACCAAGGAAGTTGTTATCTTCTTAGTCCAAAATTATCAAACTTACGGACCCAATCCTGCAATAATCTGATTGTGAAAATAGGCATTTTTTGTTGTAAATCGCTTTGTAGATAGTAATTTAGGGGATGAATGAAAAATTATATCGTTAGTTTCCGTAGATTTGAAAATACTAAAAGATCTATAACAAAAATCTTGGTGCAAAAGCCCTGGTTGATGTGCACCGTTAAATACAAATTTAAACATTTTTTAAATTTTAATGATAGTTCGTTATTTTTAAATTTTAATTCAGCTTTAATGAGATTCCAAAAGCTATTGACTACTCATGATTTGTTTTATTTGATGCTTTCTAAAGATAAGCCAAGGATTTCACTTAGCAAGCTATATTCAACTTTAAGTCGACTTCCTAGCCATCAAACTCATCAGAGCTTTTAAAAACATTATCGTCATCACCATATCGCTTTGATGATCCTGTGTGTTCAAAATGTCATCGTTTAAGCAAATATTGAAACATGAGTTATTTTCATTACCTCACATTTCCGGAGTTCCTTTTCCCCCCGCCTACTCAGAATCTTAATGCCAACCTGGTCGCTTTACGGTCGCCTACGACATTCTGTAAAAGGTTCCCCGGCATTTTGCAAGATGTTGTTTACCCGAGTTTTTATCATAAACATCATCATTACCGCTATGATGATACTGCGGTGCTGCTCCAGGAAAATTTCTCTAAAAGACGAAGCTGGGAGAGGGTGTGGAGGTGATAGTAATCTCTGGTGAAAAAGTTCTGTGCAAGCGTGCATTCTAGTGCGAGCACCTCTCGTAAGAACGTTCTTAGGTGTGAGGGATGCTGAGGGTGTGAGGCAAAACAAATTCTTCTCACTTCCGAACGGCATTTTCCCAACATTTCCTGCTCGGTACCTTACGTTATGGCTTACACTTGAGCAAAACTTCACGTAGAAGCCATTTTTCTGGTGTTTAGCGATTTGTGATACATGAGTAGGGCAGAACTTGATCTTAAGATTGGATTGATATTTAATAAGAGTTTAAAATTTATATTAAATATGTGAGTCATTAAATACGAAACAATCTAGATTTATGGGAAATCCTACTCAATTCCAAAACAACCCCAGAAGACGGTCAGCCTCGTTAGTGCCCAGCAGCAAACTTCTCACGAGCTCAGCCAGACCTCCCCCCATCTTGGAGTAAGGTAAAAAGTTCTCAACAAGTCCAAGTCTTCCCCCCTTTTTCCCAACTGCGACCGTGTTGTTGTGTACTGATCCAGATTTTCATGCAAAGAAGGGCAGGGCTGGTAAAAACTTTCCGTTTTTCCACCCACCACCCTGCGGCACGTGGACATCATCCTGTACCCTCTCGTTCTGGAAAACCTGGAGTTGCTGCTGTGACTAAAGGTGTGACTTTCAGTGGCACGTTGTTGTAAAAAAGGGAAGAAGTTTAGATTTCTGGAGTTGTTTTTTGAAAAGGTTCAATAAACCAAATTTTAAGTTTTTGCCTTTTAGGTGATTTTAATACCCCTGACTCAAGGCGGTTTCAAAAACACCCAAAAAGCTAAAACTGAAAATTTAGTTTATTGGACCTTTTAAAAACAAAATTAACAGATTTGTCTTATTGACAGATTTCATAAAAAGAAGAAATTTCCTAACCAGAACTTTTTATTTGACTTCTTAAATCTCAAGATGGTCAACAAAGCAAGCTAAATGAAACCATTTAATTGCCAAAATCCTCGCAAAAGTGCACGATCAAAGAATCAAGACATAAAATAAGGCCATAAAACATCAACCAAATTCATAACCCAGTACGCAAAGCTCCCCTATTGACAAAACTTTTCCACCGGCCAAAGCTTTTTGGCCAACTTGAGGGAAGAGTGGGGGGGGATGGTGCCAAACAGCAGCACGCTCGAGCAAAATTTAGCTCTAAATCATAAAAAACTTTTCCGTTCTTGCGTTGAGAGTTTATGGCTCTGGCCACCCCCACCAAGAAGTGGCTCAGCTAGTCGTAGCTAAAACTCGGCGTTTTTGGAGAGCATCCTCGTCGTCGTTCTGATAGTTAGTATCGCCGTGGAACGAGGAACATGATGGTATAAATATTAAAAATCATTACTTTTCGAGAGTGCAGTACGGCGGTGGCCGGCTCCTGCTGTTTTGTTCTCGGAGAGATGATGAATGAACGAGACTTAAATTAAAATTTAATTCCAACCGTGTTTCATTAGGGGACGGCATGCCGAGTTTTTGAAGGGTCAGGGATGGGAATAGTGAATTTATTTGATGAAAATATATTTGTTAAAAAGCTCAACAATTTGTTTCGACAAAACTCCAAAAAGTTTAAAAACCACGAGATTACCATCCCTACCCAACCGGATCGATGCATTGGACAATTTCCCACCAACCGGAACTCGCATTCTGCGGAGGAATGAGTCGAAAGGAAAATCTCTGCCACGGCAGGCAGGGTGCTCCAAACAATTCCCTCCGAACTGTCCTGGGAAAACTTTGTCTTGCAGTACTACACGCAGAAAAAAACCTTCACCTCCGTCCATTCACAAAACAAAAGCCGGAAATAGTTGGAAAAACGGGCGCGCTTGGACGAGGAGGGTGCTCCAGAAAGAAAATAAATCTCCCATTCAGTATTTATGATAAATTAAACTACTCTCATCTCTCGTGGAAAAGCTGCTTCTTCTGAGGTCCTCGAAAGTGGTGGAGAGAAAAAATAGCCCCGTTCGGAAGCAGGGGGTGGTGGACACAGACAATATAATAGTTCGCAGTGAATGGTTTTCCGAGCTTGTTTTCGGCGGTGAAGCTTTTGGAATCCGTGGGAAAAGCATCCTTGAGCGAGTGGATGCTTGGTTGGGGAGCATTCATGGTTGCCTGCGGGATGGGTAAGGGAGGAGCGTGGAAGATATTGTGGGATGAACTGTGTGAAATTGGACTTTGTAAAATATTGTTTTGTGTAAAATTACAGAATTCCTAGAATTTTATATTTACGGTATTTTTTTTTCAAGATTGGTTCTTTTTTTTTCATTTTTTTTCAAATTATCATAGGAATATAGGAATATCTCTTTTACAATTTTACATAAAATTAAATTTTCTGCACATTACTTTCGACAAATTTTAAGAGTGGAGAAGGCATACCTCTCTGTTAGGGACGTCATTTGGACTTCACCAATAAGCCTGTAAATTTCAGGGGTTTTTGGACATATATAACTACCGTCTGAACCAAATATGAGTGCTCTAGCTGAAAAAGTGGGACAAATCGGGACACAAAGTTTGAAGATTCAAAAATTAGAAATAGGGCTCAAACAATGCAACAAAATGAAGGGTGGAGCATTCTAATTGGTCAAGTCTGTAAGGAGTATTTGTCATTTTGTCATTTTTTGTGTTCACTAAAATGAGAAGGCACTTTTCTTTATGTGATATTGTCTGTGTACATTAGGGTGACAAGAAAAATTGAAAATTTCGGAAAATCGCAAGAGATACCCCCTGGATCGATTCTTTAGGCAAAAACAAGTTACTGTGCCAATTTTGAGCCAAATCGGTTAAGGCTAAGGGGTCGCTTTTCATCGTTGAAGTTTATATGGGGAAAATCGCAAAAATGTATGGGGAAAAAAACATCGCTTCAGGATTTTTGCAGCAGGTGGCGCAGGTCTCGCCCAAAATTGTCCAAGTGTGAGATTCTTGTAGGAAATTTAATTACCTACAACTTTGTAGAAGGGTGCAAGACGATCCGAGTTGATCCTGATGAGTTATTAGCAATGCGATGAAACGAAATCGGCTTATATACTTGAAAGTATACAAGGGGTATATAGGAAGTATATAAGAAAATATTTTTTTCTAGAAAAATCACCAAAAATCAGGATCAACTCGGATCGTTTTGCACCCTTCGACAAAGTTGTAGGGAATTAAATTTCCTACAAGAATCTCACACTTGGACAATTTTGGGCGAGACCTGCGCCACCTAGCAGAAAATTACTGAAACGATGTTTTTCCCCATACATTTTCGTGATTTGCCCCATATAAACTTCAACTATGAAAAGTGACCCCTTAGCCTTAACCGATTTGGCTAAAAATTGGCACAGATACTTATTTTTTCATTAGGAATCGAGTCAGAGGGTATCTCTGATGTCGATTTTTTTTATTGTCACCCTAGTGTACATTTATGCTCGGGAGACCCTTTAAGATCCCATTTTCTGGTTCCTGAGACAATGTCCCACTTTCCAAGAAATAAATTGACCATTGAAAAATCTGAAATATTTTTTGCTTACAGATAAAACAAAGTTTGGTTCTCTCGAGGAAATCATTTTTATATAATTGTATCATTAAAAACAAATAAACTCAAGCTTTTTAAAACTGGTATGAATTGAATTATTATTTATTATCTTTGAAATTCATGCGTTCCACAATTATAAGGGACACAATATCATCCTAAACCTGAAAAAAATCTAAATGATTCAATTGTGGAACAGGCAATTTGTAGGCGTGATTGAATAGTCTTGAAATGTAATATTTTATTGAAAAAGAACAACTTTTACTAGTGAAAGAGCAAGAGAATGCTCTCAACAAGGTCCTAAAAATACAAGGGTCAAGAGCCGAACCTTGGGCACATTTTGATAAATTGATGTAATTTTCAATGTTTGCTTCAAAGAGTTCAAATTTAATAAGTGTAAATTTAAAAATTACATTAATGCACAGAATCAAATGTTAAAAAAACAAAAAAAAATCCTAAAACTTAGTAAAACTTAGCCAAGTTGTTTTAAGTTTTGAAAAATCTTTGTATCGATGTTTTTTATTATTTTGGTGCTGTAAATCTTGTGCGGTACTGTATATCAGAATTTCAATTTCTAAATATAATTAAACGAGCCCACACAATGATATTCAATGTAGGACAAGGCATTTCAAATTGTTTCAGTTGATAAAGACTTAAATATGCATTAAAATTTTGAAGTTTAAAAAAACAGACAAAATTATCTGTAATTTTTCGGACTGATTTTAAAAGGAATGCCACATAATCTTTGAAAAATATTTGTAATGACCTTAATTTCATAATAATAAACATTGTGTGTGTGTTTTCTGTATGTTTGTTGATTTTTCAATTAAATGCTGGATGATTTTAATTGTTTGAGCAATCTAATTAATTATGGATTATTTTAAACCTTTATTAAAATATTTGTTTGTATTTCCCACTAAATCATAATTTTCTTCTTTTTTTTTTAAATTGGAAGTATCCCAAGTAACATTTTTTTTCAAGGAGTTCTACAAGAGCTCTTCAAGATAGCTACAGCATAGCAGTTTGGACCGCGGTAGGATAAAACTCTCTTCAAGTACTCTTCCAAACTCCTGAAGAAGTTCTGAAGAGAATTTTATCCTACCGCGGTCCAAACTGCTATGCTGTAGCTATCTTGAAGAGCTCTTGTAGAACTCCTGGAAAAAAATGTTACTTGGGATGGGCTCACAGATTTGAGCTCATAACTAAAAACAGATTTTTTTTCAGTGTAGTTCAGTGGATGGTAGTAACTTGGATAGTAAATTAACTTAATCAATAATAAAACGAGATACATATATTGAAAAGTGGTCAAAAACAAACTTATGGGAAATTGGACGAGCTTTCCGGTGAAAATATTTCGAGACTGAAAAATCAAAACCACAAAAAATGGCAGAAACTTCTGTTTTATCAACATTTTTATTTTTAAAACCACTGTAACTTCAGAAGGATTGGACTTGGGAAAATGGTAAATTTGAAGGCTATTAAGTAAAATTGTCTGGAAAATTGATGCTCGCGCTCGGTTTTTGAAAATTTCTACATTTAGAGAACTTTTCAAAATAAATGTTTCAGTAAATGATTTTAACATTTTTATAGAATAGTTGCTCCATCCTACATTTTTGGTGAGTCTTTCCACAAAAAATGATCAAAAAAAAATCATAGGCTCACCTTTAAGTTTGAATTTTAATCTTCAAAATCAAAAAATCTCATAAAAGTGTTGTATTTTTTTGTTTCAGTGTATTTTTTTCAGAAAGCCTGTCAAATTTCCTACAAGTTTGTCTTGGACCACTTTTTTATACGATGCAACGGCTTCGAGATACAGCAATATTTAAATCACGAGTTACAACAATATTTTAAACACTTAGCCCAGTTAAAACGAAATTATCGAGTGTAACTGACTCCGTTTACACAAAAACGGCTTATATAAGCGCAGGATAACATGTCTAAAAAGTTTTATTGAAATCGGAGAGGGTCAAGAAAACATTATCCTGTTTTTGGCTGAAGCAGAGTTCTGAAGCAGTTTTAATAATACAAAAAATTGGTCTATTTTAACGAGATATAACTGAAAAAGCCTGAAACCTTTAATCCAATAATAAAAAGTAAGTGATTAAGTTATTAAAAAGAAGGTTTTTGAAAAGGCAAATTATTAAATAAACTTTTTTAACCCTCTAACGCCCATGGTTATTCCAGAGCACCACTTATTTTAGTCTTGAAAATAAGATTTCTCTGCAACCATGCATTTTTTCAACCTGGATTAACCTGCATTAGTTTATATAGAATGTTAACCATTAAAATTTCATCAAATTTGGTCGATCCAGTTACGAGTAATATTGAAAAACGTAAAAATCTCGATTTTGCTCTGGGCGGGAAGGGGTTAACTAAATACTCTTGGCACCTCAGAACAATGCTAATTATCAAAAATTGAAAAGAAGTTCTTTTTCTAAAAAATAATGCAGTTTTTGAGTGTTTGATTCTGTGC
This sequence comes from Culex pipiens pallens, assembly GCF_016801865.2. Lineage (NCBI taxonomy): Eukaryota > Metazoa > Arthropoda > Insecta > Diptera > Culicidae > Culex > Culex pipiens. The sequence continues at coordinate 24,022,805 of NC_068938.1, forward strand.
ACAGTTTTTGCAAATGGAGGGGACAACTTTTAGCTGGGTTGAAAATCAGGTTGATTCACGACTATTCAGTAATATTTTTATAATTCTTATACAACCTTGGCAAAACATCTTTTATTGTAACAAGTTTATTGTTCCGAGTTTTTGGTGTTTCGAATATGTGGTGTTCGGGCCCGGTCGTGGCCCTGGTTGAAAAAGGATTGACGGAAGTGGACTTGGACAGCGAAATAGTTCTCGGGGCCGTGGATGGAGAGAAGAAGAACTGCGGAATTCACTAAACTAGATTTATTAACTAATTTTATCACTAGAGTGAACTAATTGTTGATTCTGCCGCGAGTGTGAACAGACTGTCTTAGAAGATTTTCTCCACGCGCTCACGTCACCAGTTTTCGCGCGCTTTTTCTCCCTCTCCTTCTTCCTAGTCGATCGCAGCAACGGTTGCCGTTGCACGCCAAAGTTGGGTCAAAGCAACCTGTCAAACGGTTTTAACAAGTGCTGCCAGATTCAGTTGAGCGACGGAGCTCCAACATGTGGGATTGCTGTTCTTGTATTCAAGAAAATCAGCGAGTCATTTAAAGATAATAAGGTTTAAGTTCAATTTATAATGGTGACTTGTTTTTGAACATTTAAAAAAAAATCCACAATTTAATAACTTTTCAACCTCAGATTTGTGGAATGATTAGATTTACTAGGACACTATCTGGATGATTTTTTATTAAAATCACCTAAAATTCTTAGCTAAACAAAAAGTTCATTATATGGGGCAATACCAATTTTCAACATATTTTGGATTTTTTTAAATAAACCATTTTAACTATTGATTTGCCTCTATAAAAATTCGTTTAAAAAATTTCATGAAGGGATCGCTAAAAAGGAAAAATCGGAAACGAGCCTCACCACCCACGCACCTATTTTACCAGAATCCCTTTCAGGGTGGAGCTGTGCCGGTGGGTGGGTGCAGTGGGAAAAAGGAATTTCATTTTCCCAGCTGAATGGGTGTATTTCTCTCCCAGATGAGGAAAAGGAGGTCTCGGGGTCGGCTGCGCTGCAACTGCATTCAGCAATCGGCAGTACTTTCCGCAGCTGTTTGTGATTTGGTCTCGTAATGGATATCGCTTTTTGTTTTCACGTTTTTTTTTTGCTGCTGCTGTTGGAAAATCGTGATTTTCCCACCCAGTCGCAGCGGGGGAAAAAGAAGAAGCTCGTGGGATAGTTTTTTTTTTCGCTCGTTTTCTTCTCATTTCCGTTGCATCCAGAGGGCAAAAGAAGGGGAGAGGGAAGGGAGGAAACTCGTTAAATAGGAATGCAATCGGCGGTATTTCGAGTGCAGCAGCAGCAGTGTAACTGCATTGTTGGTCAGGGGATGAGGTGGGGGAGACTTTTTGTAGGAGTAACAAACGAAAACGAATGCACACACAAACAGTCACACAGTAACAGAGTGGGTGGTTTTGTTACTGATTGCGAACAAAAGTTTGGTGGGCGTTTGTGAACGGTTGGTGGGGAAATCGTTGTCGTCCTTATCGTTATTGTTGCATCTGAATGGGTATTGTATTGTTTCTGAGCTTCGGATGCAATCGAGCTGAATGGAGAGTTCGGTTTGGAATGTTCTTTATGTGAAAGGAAAATGTGTGGTTGCGGTTGTTTTTCATCGCTTTTCCTCTGAAATGCTTCTAGAAAAGAGAAAGTGTAAAACAATGGGAAAAATCCAATGTAAACATAAAATGTAAATAATTTCCAGAGTTTTAATTTAATTTCCGTTATTTTGCTACAAATAGTAAAAAAATTCCGGTCATCTTGGATTCACTTCCGCCTGTCTGCATCGTACGAAATTACGACTGACCCCTCACACCAAAGCGCAATGACTAATACCCAATTGGCATTTCTGTAATTAGCTTCTAGCGTTTTCAATTAAGGCAGCGCTCACAAAGAAGAGTCCACTTCACTAGAGTCCAAAGAGTCGTTTTTCCTCTCTGCACTCAACTCTAGTCCAAGCCGGGCGAGACTTTCCTCTAATAACTTTAGTCGTCTTATTTCCCCTGATTGAATTCCGCTATTTTATCCCCCTGTGCACCACTTACGCAAGGACCTTCCTTTTTTTTAGCCATTGCTTGTTGGTATCACTTTACAGTGTCTGCGCGCGGTGATAGCACAAGGAAAAACGTAATCCTGGGAGAGATTCATTCTTGGTCCTGCTTTTTTCCCCCTCCATCAGCTAATGATAGCTACGAGCTTTCAATAGTGACGGTCTTTCTTGGGAAAATGCTTCACCTTCCACGGACGGACTTCATTCAACTTTCCGCGCGAACGGTAGCACTCAGAATTTTCATTCAAAGAAAGTCTGCAAAATGCTTCTGCCCTGCGTCCATAAAAAATGCAGGATAAAATTGAGTGAAATGAGTTTAATCCTCCTCGCTGCCATTATAAGTTTGGTTGATTTGCTGCGCTGATGATGGGAACGAGATAGAAAAAAAGTTGTTCCAGATTTAAATTAAGTATGAAGTCGTGTTTAAACTGCTCGCTTTTTCGCCAATTTTCCACCGACGTTGCAGCTTCTGCTGGCGATGGATAAAATATGATCTGGTAAATGGTGCTTTTAGAGTTAGTCCCATGGCGCGTCAGATTTCCCCTTCAAACCAGGTTGTCCTACCGAATAAAACGTAATAGACTGGAGGTTTACAGCTAGATAGAAGAGCAAAAAAAGTACTGTCAAATCTAAAGTGCTCTCCGCCCCCACGCTTGTCGATACGGTTTTTTTCTCCTTTTTTTGCTTTTGCTAGGGGAGCTTATAAATTTGAAATGACGCCTAAAAGCTTTCCTCCGCTGCCTGGAGTCGATGATGTTTGCGACGTTGGAGCCGTTTTGGAACGAGCTTTCAATCAACGGTGGAGGGGTTTGTGAAAAAGTGACACGTTGAACGAGTTTGATTTTTGGTAAAAGTTACAGCAACCTGAAAGCAGTTAATTTTGGCAGGTTTAAATTTAGTTTGGAAATAAATTATGGAAATTTTGAATAAGATTAAATTGTAAAAAAAACTTAATTAATGAAATAAACACTTATTTTGTATTTGAAAACAAAAATTACGTGAGCAATTCTCTACGAAATCGGTCTTTTTTCTTCAATTTTATTTTTTGTATTTTTTAATCCGACTGAAACTTTTTTGGTGCCTTCGGTATGCCCAAAGAAGCCATTCTGCATCATTAGTTTGTCCATATAATTTTCCATACAAATTTGGCAGCTGTCCATACAAAAATGATGTATGAAAATTCAAAAATCTGTATCTTTTGAAGGAATTTTTTGATCGATTTGGTGTCTTCGGCAAAGTTGAAGGTATGGACATGGACTACACTGGAAAAAAATAATACACGGTAAAAAAAAATGGGTGATTTTTTTATTTAACTTTTTATCACTAAAACTTGATTTACAAAAAAACACTATTTTTATTTTTTTTATTTTTTGATATGTTTTAGAGGACATAAAATGCCAACTTTTCAGAAATTTCCAAGCTGTGCAAAAAATCATTGACGGAGTTATGAATTTTTTAATCAATACTATTTTTTTCAAAAAATCGAAATTTTGGTCGTAAAAATTTTTCAACTTCATTTTTCGATGTAAAATCAAATTTGCAATCAAAAAGTACTTTAGTGAAATTTTGATAAAGTGCACCGTTTTCAAGTAATAGCCATATTTAAGTGACTTTTTTGAAAATAGTCGCAGTTTTTCATTTTTTAAAATTAGTGCACATGTTTGCACACTTTTGAAAAAAATATTTTTGAAAAGCTGAGAAAATTCTCTATATTTTGCTTCTTCGGACTTTGTTGATACGACCTTTAGTTGCTGAGATATTGCAATGCATAGGTTTAAAAACAGGAAAATTGATGTTTTCTAAGTCTCACCCAAACAACCCACCATTTTCTATTGTCAATATCTCAGCAACTAATGGTCCGATTTTCAATGTTAATATATGAAACATTTGTGAAATTTTCCGATCTTTTCGAAAAAAATATTTTCAAAATTTTCAAATCAAGACTAACATTTCAAAAAGACCAAACATTCAATATTACGCCCTTTTGTAACAGTTGTGCTACTATAAAAAAATTGCGAAATATCAATAAATTTATGAAAATTTTATGTAATTTTTAAAACCAAAATTCTTAATTTGGAAAAAAACAAAATGTCTTTGATTGATTATAAATACAAAAATAAGCAATATGCAATGTTATTTTGAATAGTTTATTATCAATGTTGTATTTTTTTTCAACGAAAATGTAAATTTTTGTAAAAAAAAAACTTGAAATATAATTTGCAATTACCTTACAATATATTTGATACTTTTCAAGATTTATTATTAATTTGCAAACAAATAAAATCATAGCAGTAACACAAATTGTATTCGAAATTGATGTGCCCCGGCTGTGGTCTAGATGGAAGAGTGATGGAATTCATAAAAAAACAAATTCAAAATTTCTTAAAATATCACAAAAGTTACTGTCGTTTTTTCATTGAATTTTTAATTTCATTAAAAAAAATATACAGTCAACTCAATTCAGAGTTTTTAAAGGTAGGAAATCAAATTGGAAATTTTTGAACTATAAGAAATTTTTTATACCACAATTTTTATAATCAGCTAAAAGGCGTCAACCTGTTTGTTTTCAAGAAACCTCAGATATTTTGTGTATTTTGGACGCATCATTCTGAGCAATTCCCAAACGAAATTGGTCGATTTAATGTATTTTATTTTTTGATATTTTTTTATTTGACTCAAACTTTGGGGGCCTTCTGGTACATACTTAAATATTTAAAAATGATCGTTTTGGTGTCTTCGGAAAAGTTGCAGGTATTAAAAAGTAAAAAATTTAGAAATAAAGGCACACGGAAAAATGCCGATTTAAAAATTATCTTTTGTTTACAAAGAATCTATTTCCCAAAAAGAGCACTTTTTTATTTTTTTTATCGATATGTTAAGGAGACAAAAACTGAAGTTTTTGATCCATAGAGAATAACACATAATAATTTTGCTGCAAGTAATGGCTTTTGAAAAAATAATATTATTTTTAAAAGATTAAATAGAAAGGATTTAAAAAAAAAATACTTCAAGTTTTAATGAAAATTAAATCTGCAAACACAAAGTATTTAACAGTTTTTCTAATGAAATGTAACATTTCAACTTATAACCACTTCAAGTACAATTATAATTGTCTAAAATGTACAAAATAGTGTCAATTATTAACCATTTTTGCAAATATTTTATTTTCTAAATTATAGAATTAGATTTTTCTAATTGTCATTCAATTCGACCTCATTTTTAAAAGAGGGTAGCTCTACAACCATTCGTAAGATTTTAAATGTTAAAAAAATACTTGTGAAATTTTCCGATCCTTCCAAAATAAATATTTTAAGAACTTTAAAATCTGAAAATTTCGATAAATCCGTACGGACTTTTCAAACTAAATTAGCTAAACTAAACTATTTTCAAGGCAAAATTATAAAATTATGAAGATATTTTTTACCTGAGGGATAGGAAATTTTGACAAATAATTCGTTTACTACTTGAAAATCCAACTAATGGATACCGAGATACCTTTTTCGAGAGTATAGCCTAATTAGGCCATTGGAAATATTTTTCAAAGTTTATGTCGCCTTCAAAATCGGCCATGATTTTTCAGAAAGCAAAAAAATATTTATTCAGAAAACTTAAATTTTTTATGGCAAAATAAATCTAATCAACTGAAAAATTAATTTAAAACCATTTACCTGTGTTTAAAATCATGTTGAGCATGGATTAAAAATATTTTGAATAGTAGTGAAATTCTGATGTATAGGGGAACAGCATCTAATTCCAGCGTGCCTCTAATGTTGGCAGGTCAGAACTTTGACATTCAATTAAACCTATTTAAAAGCGTTTTCAGCTGAAATCGAGTGATAAATAGCTCAATGAGAAGTGAGCAAGCAAGTTTCTATCAAAAGTTCTATAAAATTAGTTGTTTAAATTGTGATAATCAGCAAATTGGATGGAGATAGGGGCGAGTGCTTAACCTGCCAGGGACTGGGCCATTCGGCAGAATGACGGTCGGCGGAATGACGTTCGGCAGACAACCAGAAGGCAGAAAAGGTCATTCGGCAGACAAACATTCGGCAGAAAGTACATTCGGCGGAAAAGTACGAATGGCAGAAAAATGTTCGGCAGAAAAGGTCAAATGGCAGACAGGGTCATTTGGCGGAACGTCGATTGGCAGAAAAGCACATAAGGCAGAAAGGTTCATATGGCAGAAAAGTACAGAAGGCAGACAAACAAATGGCAGAAAAGATCATTAAGCAGAATATATCATAAGGCAGAATATTATTTGGCAGACAAAGTCATTTTTGTCTAACTTCCTACCAGCAACTTTATCGAGACAGGACCCAGTGAGACAACCTGGACTGAGCTTACGACTTAACCTGTAGGTCCGACGGGGGCCAACATTCAATTTCCCGTCCGACGAAAGGCGTGACCAGACAAATCTTTAAAAGGGCATAAAATTTCCGATCTTTTGATACCCATACATCTATGTTTTCTATAAAACCCACGTTTTTAAATACCTGGGCTTTTTGCCCAGTTTGATCCACGAGAAAAAAAATTACGAAAGTCCATACATTTTTGGCAGATTGCTCAAACGAAACCATAACAACGTTTTTGCCTAAGTATTTAAAAACGTGGGTTTTATAGAAAACTTTGATGTATGGGTATCAAAAGATCGGAAATTGTATGCCCTTTCCAATGCCACAGAGATTGACTTGTGAATCGTGGACCGGTTCGGATGCCGGCGGATTTTCCGACGACGAAATTTCGGGTTTAAACGAAATTCCAACGAAAAATCTATTCTATCGATACAAAGACTCCCAAAACGGTGTTATACCCACTCCAGAATGTTTATTTAGCAATTCTATGGTAATATATTGACGTTCAGTTAAATTAAAAGTTTGCAAAACTAAGTTTAGATAAGTTTTATATAGAATTTCCAGAGTTATTTAAACTTTCATACTAAGTAAGTAGTAAACTTGATATTCAATCCAAATTATTTTTTTAATCAGTCAAGGATGCCTATTTGGAGTTGGGAGACTGGAATTATGGTGATTTATCAACAAATAACTTTATTTATGTTAATTTTTCGAAAGGTGTACAAACTTTTGTTGCACCTTTTTTTATTTCTGTAATAGTATTTGTTATATAACTTTTTATGGAAATCATCTTTTCATGAGCTTTTTATAGCAAAATGTTCGGCATGAGTTTCTGAATAAAACGTAGTACTAGGTTTTTGTCAAACTTTTAATTGTTTATATGTTTCATCACAAAATGTGTATAGTGCCCAAGGGGTGTAAATATTTTTTTTGCAATTCCGTCGTGAAACTACTTACTTTTCCTGTCATTCTTGAACGACGAAATAGCCTACTTTTCTGTACCAGAAATAACAGAATCAAATAGCAACACTTTTCAAAATAAATGCTGAAAAGTTCTACTTTTCAGCACTGAAATGGATGCTGAAAAGTTGAACTTTTCAGCACTTGTTTCGAAAAGTAACACTTTTCAACATTTTTTTGATTTAAACGATTTATTGACAAGATACATGAAAATTTGACTTAAAATTTCACTCAATGGGTGTTTTTCGGAATTGCAAAAAATGTTGTATGGAACTCGTTGCAAAACTTGATTTTTTCAGCACTCTTCGTATTTATCCAACTCGGTGAACCTCGTTGGATAAATGTACGACTCGTGCTGAAAAAATCCTCTTTTTGCAACTTGTTGCATAAACTACTATTTTACATACAGTACTTTCTTTTAATGTGTACCAACATTGACCAAAATATGACATCGGTATTACGTCTACAGCCCGAGTTATTCAACTGTCTCATTATAGACGCACTTGGCAGGAACAATGAGACACTCTACGAAAATCAATTATTTTCTAATAAAATGTCATGTTTTAGTATTGTTCCGTTGCAGGTAACTTGCCTTAATTATTTTCAAGCAATTTTACCAACTTGAAACTTTAATTAACAAAAGTTATACCAAAAAGTATTAGAATTTTGTAAAATCCATATATTTATACCAAAAAACTTTATATTTTTTGTTAAATGGAGTTAAAACTCAATAAATTTGCCAAAAATCACTTTCAATTAATATTTTGAAAGAGTTACATATAGTGCGTCCATCCCGGGAATTCCCGGGACAAAATTCCCGGGATTTTTCCAAAACCGGGAATTTCCGAATCCCTGGATTTTTATATTATATCCCGGGAATCCCCGAAATCGGTAAAAATATCAAATTTTGGTCTGGAAATTCAGATTTTGTTGTGGAAATAGATGAACAACGATTAAAAAATAAAAATAAAATATTAAGCATAATTTTACTTATAGAGAATAATTGTTAGATCCGTAAATTGCCGTAAATTGCCTAGCGCTTGAAATATTTTCTCTTCACTTTTATATTCATGAATTTAAATTGAAAAAAAGTAATTTTAAATATTTTTTTATGAAACATCTTTGGCAACAAAGACGAATGTATCGAATCAGAACAGCTGTTTTAGTTTATTTTTTGCATAATGTTTTGATTTTTCTGATTGATTTCGGTTAAAACAGAAACAGAACAAAACAATTAGTACACCGATCTCCAAATTAATTGCTCTGAAATCTCGTGTACTTATTCAGTTTGTACTCCAGATTTTCTCCAGTTGGCGGTAGGGACATTAAGATAATTTGTAAAATATTGTTTGTTATGATTTTATTTGCTGTTTTTTTTATTTGTTGTTTTAGACATTTTAAAAAATTGTTGAAGCTTTTCTGGTCATGTCATATAAAAAATTAAAAATATGTATTTATAAGAGACTTATTTAATTTGAATCACACTGGATTAAAAATTTTGATACATTTAAAAACCAAAGCACAACAAAGAGCAAAAACTAATCTTTCAAGCTATCTAAAACGGCTATTCTTGTTCAGATTGAAGAGTAGATTTTCACCAATGAACAGTATTGAGCTAAATCCATGATTTTTATCGCCCTAGTTACATAGATTTTGAAAAGAAGAAAAATCAAAGTGTCTCATTGTTACCCATGGGCTGAAAGGAGTGAGAAACAATAAGGTAGCCCTGGATTCTTGGTATATTCTTAATTTTGGCCAAACCAAATGAAAGGACATTGTAGCCCAACTCATTCCCTATGAAACGTCAAAAAAAATCTGGAGAAATGTTAGTTTTGGTGTTTATGGCTGCCTATGAGCGAAAAACTAATTTTTGTCCATAATTTACTTTTACACCCCAGAATCAAACATTAATGAATAACTTTTCAAGGGAGCTTCCATAACCAAAGCCACTATTATGGCAGACGTGTATCGTGTATATACACCTTTCCCCAAAATATGAGCCTGTTTGGTTGAAACTACTACTTGTGAGAGCCATTTTATCATTGTTCCCCGTGTCTCATTGATGACTACTCTACCCTAACCTACATTGTCGTGTTTGCCATTATCATTAGAATTGTGAAATTTTGTGCAGTACAAGTGAAAATTATTCCCAGTCAATCAATCGCTAGTTTATTGTAAACTTATGGTACGTTCGTTTAAAGAGCCGGTGCGGCACTGAGTGACGCACTCGTCGGTGCCAGTTTTGGTTCAATCGAACGTCATTTGTCAGTGTGCGTGGAACTCGCATGAAACTGAAAAATATATTGAAAAGCACTAGAGTTTCAGTTCCAAGATGGCGGTGAAACTCGTGCGGAACTAGCGCGAGTTTCTTCAAACAAACACTTTGACAGCTCTGAGTGCGGCACTCAGTGCGAAACTAGCCCTCAAACGAACGTACCATTATAGAAACAGACCCCCAAAATTCGTTTTCAATACTGAGATATTCCACAAAAACCAAAAAAAAACTTCGTGCATTTTTGTCATTTTCCATATGAAAGAAGTTTCAAACTTGTCGTGCTATCTTGACACAGCTTGAAATTTGATGTAAGTGCGACAATTGGGTACTAAAGCCCTATGTAAATTTTTATGAACATGTAACCGATGGCAATTCCTGACCCAATCGTTACTGTGACTCTGTTTGTATCGCGTTAAATAGCATGCAGGAATATACTTGAGTTATTGGGCGGAGCTTCACTACTCCCACTGGCTAGGGCAAACAAAAGCCAAGACACCCTAGCAGTACGCAGCCAGTTCCATACCCCCACGATTGCTACCCCACAAGAAGGAGTCTACAAAGGAAACCGACGTTGGTAACTGTTTGGTAGCCGATTGGTAGCAAGGATTGACAGAAGTCTGGTTGGCGGCAATACCGTAGATGACTTGCGAAGTCAAGAACCGGGAATCGGTCTATTTGCCCGAAGGACCCGTAACCAGACAGACCGGCCTAGAAGTCTGTCGGACAGCAGGTAATTGCCGCCTTAAAACCAAGTGTGACCCAGTACTAATGTGTCCTGTGAAAAGGACCCCTCAATGTTTGACCCTTAGTGTCATCCTTGGCCGACGGAGTGCCGTCGAAGCCGGACGTTTCGGACGCTTCCGTGATGTCCCCGTGGAACCCAACAACCCCGATGTGTCCACGTCCTTGGTGCTCGATTACGGGCAATGTTCCGGCCAACCGTCAACAACGGCCGAAGTCCCAATCCGTCACCATATTGGGAGGAGCACAGGACGTTCGGACGGGTCCACCAGAAGCCGCGCGCATCAACCGCTACCGAGTTCCAGGATCGGGAACCGTGATCCGTGTAAGCGACCGGAGGTCGCGTAACCGTCGTCCGGAGGAGATTGCTGGAAGGAGGAGAAGCTGGGAGATCGTCGAGCTGCTGGGGGCCCCAAGAAGCAGAAGAAAAGGTCAGATAGAATAAGAAAGTGGGACAGTTTTGAGGTTAGGAGAAGGAGGAAAGTTAGTAGGAGAAAAGTGGGAGAATAAAGTGTGCACAAAAGTTAAATAAAGTGGTGTTTCGTTTAGTAGCTTAAGTGTTTTCCTGTATCCGTCAAAGTTAGTGTGGATAAGCGTGCCGACCTTGAGGTGTTTTTGTAGAGTCCCTGTACTGAGGAAGGCCTCGGCGAACCAGTAGTTACAAACAACTGTAAAAAACACGATAAAAAACCATTTGTGATCACTTTTTTTTTTCATTTTAATGCAAAAAAAAAAAAATTGACAAGACAACATTTTTTCGATGGATCAAGTATGGTCCCCTTGGAACGGGCTGTCAAGAAGGACCGTGAAGTTAATTTTTTAACTGGTGGATCAATTCTCAAATTTAGTTCTCGGCTTATCAGTCCCAGTAGCAAGTAAAACGAAAATTTTGTTTTTTTATATATAATATCATTTTCAAGGGTTTTTTAAAAATTGAATTAAAAATCCATTTTAAATCCTTTGCGGTCGTTGTACTCAGAAAAATAAGCTTTATCGTTATGACCAATAATATCACAAATTTAAACTTCATTTTAGGACCCAATTGGCCAAAGGGATTTCAGGTCAGAAAGCGTTTGACACAGATACGAGCTCGACTACCGTAAACCTTTTCAATTATATTTCGGGACTCCGGCAACCAAATTCAGCCAAACTTCGGGGCAATGCACAGAATGGTCAACCAAACATAACGTAATTGTTATTGTTTACATTGCGTGCTCTCGTTTTTGTTTATTCAAGATCAAACTTTAAAACTCGTTTTTCTCGGAACGTCAAATACGTCGTACGACAAGACAGCACGACAGCGATAAATATTTGTAAAGAGAGGTTTGGATTATCTTAACGTGAAGACTTCCATCATTGTCATGATTTTTCGTTCAAAGATATAAATTTTGCGTCGCTTTCATTATTTTGACAAAATTCCTCCAACAAGTTGTTTAGAATATTGCCCTACACATGCTGTTTTTTTTGGTAACGATTATCCCATTCCTTGAAAAGTTATGGAAATCGTCATTAATCAATGACTGCCAAGTAGGACGTCAATGACTGTGCCACAAAATTTTATAAATTTTGAAGCACATTTGATTTAGATCAAAAATTCTTTCAGTGGCTTCAAGAAGGTAACAACCGGCACATGCTGATTCCTTTTGGTGCTGAAATTCGTTAAATTGAATTTAATACAGAATCTTCTATATATATAAAAAATTTCGACGGTTTTGTTCGAACGCGAATCAGTTCAATACGGAGTATTGAAGATTGTTCAACTGACAGATCACAGAAAAATCGAACTGGCGCAAAGTGCTGCATCCACCACTGCGTCAAACGAATAATCTTGTTCTCACCTTTACCGTTTCAAACCTGTGGACACCTAGTTTCGAGTAGAAATCACGCAATAGAGAAACGCCAAGACAATGCTGAAGCTCGAACAAGTTATTTGTTTTGTATGATTGACCTGAAAACCGAAATTACAGCACACCACAATGGTCCTGAATAACAAAACCGTGCGTCGTCGCTAGAAAACCGCTTAACAATGTCGAAAAATATTGATATTTTGAATTTTGACGTCGTACGGTTGCACGGACGACAAACGATGGACGGACGGAAGGTGTACAAAAGTACCGCGAAAATGTGATCTTTTTGTACTTTGATTTTGAGTCTAAACAAATAGATTTTTTAATTCATTATTGTTTTGTGTATTGTTTTCGAACGTTTCCAACTAAGAAGAGATCCTGCCAAACAAAGCTTTCTGCCGAATGGTTTTCTGCTGAACGACTTATTCGGCCCAATGAGTTATTCTGCCATTTGTACTATTCCGCTCAACGACATTCTGCCAAACGACTTATTCGGCCTAACGAGTTATTCTGCCATTTGTACCATTCCGCCTAATGACATTCTGCCAATTGATTTTCTGCCGAACAAGCTTTTTTTTTTTTTTTTATTCTAAACTTATTTTTATTAGGTCCTCTTAGGTGCTAAGACCAGGTTAGGACCGAGGATCGATCAACATATTAAATAAACACATCAAAAACAACTCCTTACATTCCATACTTGGAGATCATGTAACTGACTAGGGTTACTTGGTCCAAGCGGGTCTTGCAGGTCTTGAACCTGCCGATGTACTCGGAGAAAATGCCCCACAGCTCAGCCGAACTGTAGAGCACCTCCCCGGCTTCCTCCTCCGTGGCTCTACCGTCTCGGGAGCCACCTTGGCTGCTTTCTGCGGGTCGAGGGCGATCCTTCACTTTTCCGTCCGGAACTGCGCCCGGCAGCGGAGGGAACCCCGCTGGCGTGAACGCCGGAACTGCTGGATTCTGCTTCTCCGCCTTCTTTGCCGGCGGTTTCGGTTTCGACGCCTGCTGGCGCCGCTGGATGAAATCCGCACGCTTGGGGCAGCTGCGGTCCGTAGCTTCGTGGGCTCCAGAGCAGTTGGCACACCGCTTTGGCTGGGCTTCCTGGACTTCGCACTCGTCCGTCTTGTGGGGACCCCCACAGTTGTTGCACCTCCCCTTGAGGTGACAGTTCCTGGTTCCATGACCCAGCTGCAAGCAGTTCCTGCACTGGGTCACGTTCGGTCGCTTGTTCCGGTAGGCCTCCCACCGGATGTGAAATCTCCTCAAGCGCTTGATCTCACTCAGCTGCTTCAAGTTGGTGTACCCCTTGGGGAACGTAACAATGTACGGGGTTTCCTCTGACGAGGCGGACTCTCCCTTTCTCTTGATGGCGTGCACCTCCATAGCATCCAGGTTTTGCGATTCCTTGAGGTTCTTCTTGACGAATTCAGGTGAAGCCGGTGGAAGTCCTCTGACGACGACGCGGAGTTGCCGCTCGCTTCGTTTCTCGTGCGTGTAGAACTCCACTTTGTTCGCAATCAAATGGGCCCGCGCGGTCTCAAAACGCTCCTCGGAGGAACACAGCAATTTGATCCCAAACGGAGTTAGCTTGTAACTTGGCTTGGTTGTGCACGGCGACATTACACTCCTCAGCTTGGCGTAGCTCGTATTCTTTACCACCAGAGGTGGTGGTTTCTTGGCCACTGGAACCACTGGTACCGTTGGGACGTCTCCTTTCCCGGCTTGTTTACCATTGTTGTTGTTGTTCTTCACCAGCGGGCTGAACTTGTTGTTGTTGAGAAGATGCTCCTCTTGGCCATTTCCGCCAACGACTCCGTCGCTGATCTTCTTCCGCTTCCGCGTTCCGTTTACGGAACGAAACTCGTCCCCATCGGAGGATTCTTCCACCTCCATCCGTAAGCACTTTGCCGCGCAAATGCCGAACAAGCTTTTCTGCCAAACGTATTTTCTGCCGAATGACCTTTTCTGCCGAATGACCCATTCCGCCGATTGTTTTTCTGCCGTTCGGCTTTCCGCCGAATGTCATTCTGCCGAATAATTTTCTGCCGAATGGCCCAGTCCCAACCTGCCAAACATACGAGAATTTCCCCTAGTACTGAACAAGTTTTATTTTACGCAAACTTACATATTTTGAAAGATAATCATTGAAAAAAAAAACTGGGTAGGTAAAACATGCATTTTAAAATATTTTTATTATTAAAATGTTAATACCATGACTTGTCATTTCAATCTTTATTTTTTAAAGATTTTTTTAAAGGCTGTTTCAGTAAAATATTTTAAAGAAGTAGACAAAGATATATTGAAAAAAAAATGTCCTAATAGAACTCTGAATATAGCTTTAAAAAACTAAAGCTTGGAAATTATGCATTATATCAGAGAAATCAGTACGTTTCGATTGCAGATTCAATTTTAAATTAAAAACTGAAGCAAACAAAATTTGTTTAAGATTTCTATTTTTTTTCGTAAAAACATTTTTCTTTCAAAAAATTATAACCGTACGGCAAACATACCGAAAAATTTTCAAAATAAAAAATACAGTTTTTGGGAAATCTATTTTTAACAAAAAAAAATCAATTTTGAAATTGAAAATTAATAATGTTAATTATTAATTATTTACTAGGGTCATCGGATAAAAACATAACGGTGGGAAATTTTTAGCCTATTTTTTATGATTTTAATTTTTTTTAAATACTTATGCAGTTGCTGAATTTTAATGGATTCTGAAATTTTATAAAGCAAAATCTGTTTTGTCACAACTATCTCATTTCATCTCATCAACTCATCTTCATCACGTCACAACTCAAACATTGCCAGAAACCCCAATTTCAAATGGTTTAATTATCGTCCAGAATCAACAAACAAGTCTCATTCTCCAACTCCACCCAAGATAATCACATTGTGTCTATGATTCGGTCATCGAATCCACCATTTCTAGGTGGAGTGTGGGTGCTTAAGTTGACTCATCGATCGATCAACTCACCAGCAAAAGCAGAAGCAACCTCGGAAAAGCCATTGGCCAAACAGAGCTTGGCCGTTGATTGATGTTGCTTTTTTTCCTCGTTGCTCCCAGAGTTGGTTTGGCACAAATGAGGAGCCGCCTGCAGGTGGTGCAACCAGCAATCCTTTTTTCATCTGACGTCCAACGTCACGAGGTGCGGCCCCAACGGCCATGTGGAAAAGAATGAGTTTCCTATTACTTGGTGGAACATCAAACGAATGGTCCTTGCAGCAGCAACATCACAATAGCTGGTTGGCAAACATGGAACATCCCTTGATGAAGGTTGAGGAGGGGGAGGACTATTGACCAGCAGACCCTTCCAGCTCAGTGGAGATGCCTTAATTTAGTGGTCACAGCTCCGGAAGGGACTTTTAAACAATGAACATCCCTAGCCAATACTGGCGAGTGCATTTGATGTAAAGTTTTTCCATGGAAAATTGTGTTCTTTTATTTGAGTTTCTAAGATTGTTAAATTTCAATGAGTTTTTTTTTTCTATAGCAATGCTGCTTGGTAGGCATGCCAACCGAAATGTTCAAACATGAAATTTAAAAATAATAAATTTTCCGTACTTTGCTCTGGATTTCCTCGCCACACAACGGATGCCCCGCGGTTATGGCAAAGAAAAAGGCACCAAAAAAGTTTAAATGAATTTTTCATTGTATTTTTGATCAGCGCATGAAATTCAATATTTTATATCAAAGTTTTTTCCACTCTTCTGACCCATCATCATCCGCTCTCGTTCCCGTCCAACACCAACACCGAGTGGACTCTTGACCACCGGAGTTTGGAGTCTGTTGCGTCCTCGGCGAGCTTCCATCAAAGTCCATGAAAAGTGAGCTTTTATTGAGTGCAGGGGGAGGCAAACGGATTTTTCCACCATCACTGTGTATTAGGTTAGCTTTGGAGGGTTTCTAAAGTGACGATGTTTATGAGGGGAAAAAACACACACACACATCCACGCTCTAGACCAGACCATCGTCCAATGTCGGCAAAAATGTGTGTAAAAATCACGAACAACGTCCCTTGGCAACTGGCCAACCGGGATAATGGGTAGTGGCCATGGATGGAGGCCCCCACGGGGAAATTGTGTCCGGCTGCTGCCGTTTGCCGGGGTTTCTGTTGAAAACCACCCGATCGGAACGGAATCAATTGGCGGAACACATTCTCAGCTTATTGACCTCGGCCCCGGTCGAGCTTCCGGCGCTTGACCGTGGGTGGAAAACAAGTGAAGGTGAAAAAAGTTCTTTTAACGGCGTTTCGGTAGGTTAACAATGGTTATAAATTTGATTTGAGAGCTTTGAACGTATATGAACTTCGTTTTTTGTTTGGAGCACAAAGTCGTTGAAGACCCTTCAAATGCGTTGGTCGAAATCTTTTTTTGTATTGATCTTAAAAAAATAATTTATAAGATTAGTTAACAGAGAGCCATCATTGGTTCGTCCAAACAAGTTTTCTTACTAATTTGACTGTTTCCATAAAAAAAAGTATCTTGCAAACGGAATATCTTATGAATTTGATGTCTTCAGAAAAGTTGTAGGTATAGGTAAGAACGATTCGGTAAGAAATATCAAAATCTCTAAAAAAAACATAGCAAAAAAAGGTAAAAATCAATAATTTCATTTCAAAATCGGATTTTAAATCGATAAGTATTTACGAAATTTTGAATAACACCGGTTTTGAAGTTTAATCATCTACCTACATTTTAATTTTGCTTAAAATTTGCAATTTTTCTATTTATGCTGTAGTGTCCGTGGTTGCCAAGCTTGGCATTTTTTTTCGAGGAGTTCAGTTAATTTCCCATTAATTTATCTAAGAAGCTTTGAACACTTGATCCTGGCTGCTGATTTAGTGGTACTGATACACCCAAAACTGGCAGCGCTAGTCCGAGAGAATGATGGTCTCGAGTCGAGAGAATAGTGGTACCATTCACGGACGCAGAGAACACAGCTCGAGATGGGCGATAGAACTATTCTCTCGAGGTTCATTTGCAAAAAAAGTTCATCCGTCAAACAAAAAACCAAAAGTGTCGACAACGGGAATCGAACCAGAGACCTTTGACAAACCAATCCAATGACTTAGCTGCCTCGGCCACCACAGCTTAGTGACCAAGGAGAAGTCAGAAGTCGATGTATGACACTTGTTGGAGATTTATTGATTCAACTAACGAATGAACTCATTTGTTATGATGGTGTGAGTTGGTACCATTATTCTATCGATTTTGGCACTGAGCCCTCAATAAATTTTGAGAGAACGATTATCTCGATTCTGAATTTTGGGTGTAGAAAAACCTGATTTAATCCCACCTGGGGTGAGATAGAGCCTTTCTTACTAAAGAATATAACAATAGTAGAACTTCTTCTTTAAATTCATAACAACGACTTTGTTTATTTATAACGTCAGTACAAAAGAAAGTCTTATGATGAAAGCAAGTATTATAAATGATATGCTTTCCAAAAGAAATAAAAAACGCATTTTTCACCAAAAGAATATGTGTAATCGTATATATTCCTAATCAAACAAGAGTTTATGACAAACGCGAGCATAGCAAGCTTCCCATGCGTCAGTGACAACGCACACCGCGGTTTTGTGTGTTGGTATTTTGGTTCATCGTACCATCGTACCGAACAAAGCAGGCGTAAAGAAAAACCGAGGTACAAGTGAACCGCGTGTGCCGCACGGTGCAGGAAAGATAGTTGTTTGAGACTGTGAGGTTAGTGGTTACAACCCTGTACCATGCGTGCTGCGATCTCGATCTGTTGGATGCTGCTGGACCGAACAATGATCGGCAGTGGAATGGAGAAATTGGTGATAACGATCTACGATAGTGGATCGGGTTAAAACACACACTAGGACACGGGATGCTGGGCAAATATATTCACCACAGATCACACTTTTGGGGTTCAGAACAGATCAGTAGGGAACTGTGTGTTAAGTTGAAATTGGCCGTCGGCCAGGAAGGTCGCCGCGAACGGCGCGGCACCGCCGCGTTTAATTGCCACTCTTTATCAATCTTTATTGTAATTAGTATTTAGTACAAATATACGTAGTATTAACAATCCGTGTTTAATTAACTACGCGTGTTTTACTGTGCTGGGTCGGCCAGCACTGGTGGAAAGATCCCGAAGCTCTCGTGGGGGCTGGTCAAAGGATGACCGAGCCTGTTGAGATGTACTGCAGCAGGGTGCTGCGTTCCTGGTAGCTGGTGGCAACGAAATCCGGTTCGATGCTGGAAGCCGCCCCGGATGGACCACTGAACCTGAGCTATCGAAGGTGGTAAACGGGGGGCGGCCCCAACAATAGTCATTCAACTTCTACGAACTTGACAGAGTCAGAGATAGTCATTTTTACAACCGCACCACTACACACTCAATCGCGAGTACCTTAGGTATAGAAAGCCATTGGCGTCGCCAGCATTGAAAACTTTGAAAACGATATAAACGATGAAAAGCTTAGAAAGCTCCTATTGAAATCCAATGAACCCTGTTAAATAAACTTACGAAATTGCGAAACAAATGAAGTCTACTTTTAGGCGATTTAAGGAGCACACGGGAAACAAATTGATTGTAGCCGGATGAATGTCCTATGTCACAAAAGTTTTTGCATAAACATTGGAAAGTTATGCAAAAACGGACACGGCAAAAGAAACCGAAAAGCTACGAAATCTTACATGTTGTAGGAAACATCGGTAGACAAGCTACTACAAAACGAGTATAAGTCGAGCCACAAAATATATGCACCAGCATTCTCGCGCCAGTATTCGAAGCTCAACTTGACAACTTGTCGACTTGGCGACGAAGCGTCGAAAATCGATGCAGTGTGATTTTTTGGCGATTTTTCCGATAAAAATTCATGCAAGCCTTAAAGTAAAACCTATACCTTTCTTTAGTAAGAAAGGCAAAAGAATAATTTTTACTCAAATTGTAGTCAACTTTCAAATATGTATCGGTATCTCAATAGTAGGTTAGATATCAACATTCTAAAGTTGATTAAAATTTGAGTGATTGATACCGCGGCATTTAATAAATCAAGTGCTTTTTGAGTGATAACTTAACCCTCTACTGCACAAATTTTTTTTCGAAAATTTTTTTTTCCCGTGTTTAGCAGGTCATTTTTAACAACTTTTGTACTACGAAAAACTTGACTTCTCTTGTTTTATGTTTTATGTTTTTCTTGTTTAATTTTTAGTAATTTAATTTGCATTAATCTTGTTTATTTTAATTAATTTTTGGCTTGTTTTTCTTATCTTTTACTATAAAATGGTTCCATTATCATTTAAATTGTTAAAAAAATACGTAGAGGCATAGTCTGGGACACTAGAAAAAATACTGGAAATGTTAGTAAAAACACAGCCAAAGTTGACCCCAAAAAATTACATATTTACATATTTTTGGCAAAGTCACATAAAACAAGTAAAACTTCCAACCCATACATTTTCTTAAATTTTAAGAGTTCATCTTTTCAATGCTTTTTAAAGATCAAAAATTTGTTGAAAAATGGGTTTTTGTGCGATTTTTTAAATCGAAGCCCGTGTGAAGGCGGGGTTGGGTTGTAGAGGGTTAATCTAACAATTTTTCGTGTTTCTTTTTGTTGCTTAGAAAATTTAAAGGAAAAATTTCCGAAAGGTGTACTTTTTCTAAATTTTGTACCTTAGTTTCGTACCTATCATACTTTGATTGAACCTTTTATTAAATTTTATTTTCAATTCTCGAAAATATTTAATATGCTGTATTTTAAGCAATAGAGTATGTTGTAGCAAAATCTGCTTCCAGAGCTATAATTTTTTGAATCATAAAAATGGTTTTAATTTTTTTAAGAGCTGATTCAATTTTTTATTAAAAAGTACTTTACCAAATTCGTTAAAGTTTTTTTTGTTTTGTTTTTTTTTTTTTCTTAAAATGCAGTGGATTCTCTCGGGAGATATCGAAATATAAAACAAAAATATGTATCAAAGCATTCTATTTCAAAGGACTGAAAAATCCAACGATACTTGAAGGTTCATTGAGTAAACAATGATCAACATAAGGGGGTCAACTGTTCTTGATGACGAAAAGCTACCTCTGAACAAAGCATTTTTAAAAGATGAGAAAATTTACAACAATTTTCCCTCTGAGACTTAAACAATCGAGCAATTATTTTCCGAGATAAGCTTCACAAAGAATTCGAAACGCCTAATTAGCCTGTCATTTTCAACTGACGATAGATGTATCGGAAACTATTTGTTAGATTTTCAATGTAAAAAAAAGAAACGTTTGTGAAACTTTGGGGTTTCTCCAATAAAAATGATATCCAAATTCTATTTGCTTTTTCAAGTGATTTAAAAAAACCCCGTTTCGTCGATTTTTTTTAATCTCAAAAAAAAAAATAAAAAAAAATCAAAAATACGTAGTTCAACATTTAGTGATATAAACTGCCCACCATTGAAAAAACGGCTAAAATCCACTCTTTGCAAAAACAAGATATTAGCACCAGGTGGTAGAGGATGATCCAGTGCATCTTCTGAAACTGGAGTTTCACTGAAATAGTGTTTAGACTAGGCTGCCGATGCGAAAAACCAAACGGCTAATATGCCACTCTGATGGGAAATTGCCTTGACGGATATTTGATGACAAACACAAAAACGCGCTTTTCTCGGAATACTTGATTTGGCATAGTAACCGAATTTTCAATTATGGGCAGTAAAGTTACATACAAAAATCGTTTTTTCCGTGTTCCTTTTTTTTTTTCTCGAAAAGTCCTACAACTTTTCCCAAGATACCAAATCAATGAGAAAATTCCCTCTTATGATTCAGAATTTCATTAATTTACAAACCCATTTTGTATGATCAACTCCCAAAGTTTTATTGATACTGGTATGGAAAAATAATTATGCAAAATGGCTTTGTTTTTTTTTAAATAGGCAAAATAAAGACGAAGTTTCATGAAAATTAAAAAAAAAACAAACGTTGAATTGCAAAAATGCAGAGAACCACTCAGAAAAAAAAAGAAAATGAGGAATTTGTGTCAAGTTTGAATGATAAAAATCAATATATTGTTGTGATGGCCGATAACTATGCATGGACTTAACATTGAGTAATTTAATGGTCAGAACAACCTTATATTTTTTGTTTTTTTTTTTCATTTGCAGAAGATCAAACAAAAATATTATAACGATTTCTTTTAGCTGATCAAAACAATAGAAAAAAGCTATCAATACCTTCCTCAATCACTTCAGCGCGGGAATGAGTCCATTCACTTTAGACAAATAAAACTAAATGGACTCTTAAAATAGACCTCACCGTAAGCCACCACCCTTTGCAACGCCCGACAATCCCTGGTGGTTTACGGGTGAAAAGATACCAGATCCACTCGCAATCAACCGGTGAAACCAGACCGGAGCTTCAAACCCAAAAGGGAGGAAATCGTACGAGGAATTAAGATATAAGAAGAAGCCTTGGGTGAGTTGATGGCCAAACGTGAGAAATTTCCCCCCGGTTCAGGACTTACCAACTGACTGACCAAGGCCCCGGGCAAGGGTGTCCACAACAGGAAGACAAAAGTGAGAAAGCCAAGAAATAAATGGGATAAACCAGATCCCCTGTGGGGTTGGGCCAACACTACCGTTGGTTGGCCGGCCGGAACGAAACGGGGGTTTCCGGAGCTTTGGTCAGTCCCACCAGAACATTATTGTGCACTTGTGGCAAATTCATGGGACTTTGAGGTCACAGGGTGGGCTTTAAGCTTAAAATTCTATTTAAAAAAGATAGTTTAGTCATTAAAATCTAAATATGATAAACGCTTGGAAAACTTCCAAGTTTTTATTTTAAAATTTTTAAATTTTCAAACCCACCCTGCCGTTGACACCATTGTGCAGGAAGGCCTGCTGCAGTCGAAATCGGTTGTTCACTTTGTAGTTGCACTTAGTTTTATTTCCCAACGACACGATTGCTGTCCTGCAGCAGGCTGACCAGTTCGGAACATCCGGTCTGGTCATCCCAGTAAGTAGCAAGAGCGCGGTTGCAGACAGGGCGGACCAAATTGAAAATATATGGCCCATTAAGGCAAGTGCACATCAACGAACGAGGGGTCAGCTGGATTTTTTTTTTCATTCGTAGTTCTGCGCTGGACATTCTCTGAACTAACTTCTTTCATCCCCTTTTGGAAAACGGAATTGGAGCAGATTTGGACGGAATTGGTGGGGGTTGGTGAAGGTTCATGTTCAGCTAAAGAGCAGTTGAAAGCTGGTGGACAAATGGTGCTGTCCTTGCTCTGGTGACAGGAGCTGGATTGTGGCAGGGGATAAAACGATTTGGTTTAAGTGAGTTTAGTATTTTGTGGTAATGAAGATTTGTTGCGATTTGTTGGTAATTAATCTCTTCTGAACATGTAGTGGGAGCAATCATTGTGAAATTCCTTAAATAACACAATTTATAACAAACGATTCAAGCTAATAAACTAAAGATATAATTATTTCATCAACTCAAATTATCGAAAAACACGTCTTTTTCGAACGTTGAAAATTGAAGAAGTCGTACTACCCCTCCATACCGCAAATACTCATAACTCATAAACAAATATTAAAACGTGTCAGTTGGATTCCAGTAACACGTTTTGCTTATTTTAAGTTTTGTTTGACCAGCAAATAAATACCAATCTCATGCTCCAAAGAATGTCTACCAAATACTTATTCTTGGCTTTAAATACTGTCCAAATTTAATTTTTAAGCTGAACCTAGTCAACTTTGGTCAAAAGCCTCTAGTAAACTATGTATTCATCACTTTAAAAATTCAAATCTACAAAAAGTTTTTCAATCAAAGCTGAGTGAAGCTCAATGCTAATCATGCACATCTCTAATGCTCATTTCACATGTAAAACACCCATTTAATCATTAGCAAGAAGAAAATGCAAAATAATAATCCTCCCCCATCAAATCAAAGTGGAACACGAAATCTCCTCACAAATCACACACAAACATTCAAGCACACAAAAGAGGACACAAAACTTTCCCGAAAATCTACGGACATTCACAAGAGCACACAGTCACACTTACACCACCCATTCATAACGGGGAGGAAAAAAACTTTTCCCATTTATGACACTCTTCCTTTCTCTTCGTTTCCAGCCAACGAAATCATACATTTTCCGCTCCATTGTGTGCGAGCTCGTTCCGTCTGGCAAGGACCAGATCCAAATCTCCCTCTTCCAACGGGGCGAACAAAAAAGGAAGGAAAACCCGCCCAAGCCACGTGCACCGGGGGGAGAAAGTGCTGCCAAAGAAACGTCCGACTTTTTCGGGGGTTCAGCTCTCATCGTCATGACACCGAGCCCATTGGCAGGAAGGCCCCTTCCTGGTTTCTCCTACGAGCTACTTCCAGAAAGGGCCTCGTGGGCTGGGTGGGCTGGGTTGTGGTGCCTGAGACGACAATGATGATGATGCATGCAAATGATGGTGATCCATTATTAACTGTCGTCACCATGCGGATCGTGTTCACCTCCTCCGGAGCAGCAGTTGTTTCAGTGTTCAGCGAGTTAGAGCAGGGTGTGGGAATGGTAAATCTAAAATTTTATAATTGAAATTCGAAAACTAATAATTGAAAAGGATACTACATCTTCAAAAATAAGATAAACATAATAATAATTTTTTGTAAATCTTTTTTAATTAAAACATTAATTTAAAAATATGGTAAGCAATTATCTAAGAAATCGGCCGATTTTTGTAAATTTTTATCTGGCTCTAATTGGTGTCATTGATTCTCCCATGCAAATCTCCATACAATTTTGATAGATGTCTTTTGAAGGAATTTTCTGATCGATTTGGTGTTTTTGGCAAAAGTTTAGTCATTGATGAGGAAATATATGGATTTTCACAACAATAAGAAGTTTTTTAAATTCAGATCTATTAATAACTTTTTTTTTTTGACAAAAAAACACGCGTCTTTTGAGCCTAGTAAAAGTAAATGGCCTATACCATTGCCGCTAAATTATGATTTTTTGAAAAAAATATTTTTTTGAGAAAAACTGAAATTTTACCCTAACAATTTTTTGGGCTTATTTATCCTCGGTTTTAACTTGGTTGTGGACCTAAAAGGACCTTATAAAAATAAGCTAATGAAAAGAAAAACTTTTATTGGCTCCGGAATTGTAAATGAAAAATCGAATTTCGAATCGAAAAGTACTTTACAGAAATTTTCATAAAGTTCACTGTTAAGGAAATTTCATGTTTGATGCTACAAGTTAGACTTGATTTTCAATTATTAATTATTGAAAACCTTAATTATATCGTTTTCAATTTTCAATTCAATTCATTTTATTTACCGAAATAACAATTGTACAACTTGTGTGAATGGCTGGTTCATAGAGATTTGGTGTTCCTTGCAACTATTTCCTTTTCATTAACCGCTTGGTAACAGAAGGTTCTTCAAATGCAATTAAACAAAAACTAGGGAAAATTTGGCCAAAAAACCTAGTGAGATCGAAAATTATATCGTTTTCAAAGTCAAAAATTCACTTTTTTTATTTATTTTTTGTTCTAACTGTTTAGATTCAAAAATTAAATATTGCAACGAAACCATTAACCGGCTGTTCTTAATTTCGAAATATCTGCTGCAGAACTTCATTAACACATTAAGATTTTTTATTATGAACAATAATTTTTGGGACCACAGATCGGAAAAGGATGTTATACTTAAGAATTTATTTTATTCATAAATTAATTGATATTCCGTTTTTTTTTGTTGAAAAGGTGCATAGTAGGGTGGCTCGACATGATCGATTTTACAGACCAGGCATTTTACGGTCCCATTTGGGCCCACAAACAACCCCCCAAAATTTGTGAGCGATTTGATTTGACCCGGCTTTCCGCAAAGCGATTCAAATTTGTATTGAAATTTGTATGGGAAAACTCTCTTGTTAACATTTTGATTTTTTTAATTTTCATTTTTCACTCAATTTAAAAAGTAACACCGTAGAAGTATAACCCTGAATGTCCTCTCAAACTTTCCCGAAGAAAGTATGGTCCTATCTTGCTTCTGGAAAAAGATACAGAGTTTTTAAAAGAGGCATTTCAAAATAAGTGCTGAAAATTATATTTCTTGCCAACACTGCCAGTACTTCGGTAGATATTTCGAAATCATATTTTTAAACGTAATAAGGAAGCAACCTAGCAAAATGGTGTCTTAGGAAAAGTTGTTGTATATGAATGTGGCTTTTATTTAAAATTATTGACATGCAGGGTGACACATCTACAGGGTGTCAACCAAGCCCTAACTTCTACTGAACCTTTAAAGCGTTGGTGTCTTAGGAAAAGTTGTTCCAAGAAATTTCGACATGGTTGGAAGACAGGGTGGCACATCTACAGGGTATCAACCCATTTATAGCTTCTATTTAAGACCTTTTTGATCACTGTAAAGTGGGCGAAAATGGTGCAAATCGCAAATTAGGCCTGCCACGCAAAAGAAGGTTGAACAATAATTCGTTAAACAGTTTTTCAAATACAATTTCCTCGGGAATCAGATGCGCATGATTAAAAACATAAAAAATTAAAATGAGGGTCAACAATTTTAATTACAAGATTTTTTTTAACATAAATCACTATTTAAAAAAATCATAACTTCTCCAGAAAATTTTCAAACTCAAAAATGAGCAACTTGGCTGAAAACACCAAATCAATAAAACAAATTCTTGAAAAGTTACAGATTTTTTTAATATTTACGTATTATTTTTGTATGAACAGCTGCCAAAATTGTATTGGTGAACCAATAACACAAAATGGCTTCTTTGGTGATAGGGAAGGCCTCCACAAAGTTTTTTTAATCATGTGCAATCAATTCCCCAGGTAATTTTATGTGAAAAACTGACTTTTTACGATTTTTTGATCAGCCTCCTTTTGTGTGGCAGGTCTAATTTGAGATTTGTACTCTTTTTCGCCCACTTTACAGTGATCAGAAAGGTCTTAAATAGAAGCTAGAAATGGGTTGACACCCTGTAGATGTGCCACCCTGTCTTCCAACCATGTCGAAATTTCTTGGAACAACTTTTCCTAAGACACCAACGCTTTAAAGGTCCAGTAGAACTTAGGGCTTGGTTGACACCCTGTAGATGTGTCACCCTGCATGTCAATAATTTTAAACAAAAACCACATTCATATACAATAAATTTTCGTAAGACACAATTTTGCTAGGTTGCTTCCTTATTACGTTAAAAAATAAGATTTCGAAATATCTACCGAAGTACTGGCAGTGTTGGCAAGAAATAAAAATTTCAGAACTTATTTTGACATGCCTCATTTAAAAACTCTGTATCTTTTTCCAGAAGCAAGATAGGACCATACTTTCTTCAGGAAAGTTTTAGAGGACATTCAGGACTATAATTCTACGGTGTTAGTTTTTAAATTGAGTGAAAAATGAAAATTATAAAAATCAAAATGTAAAAAAGAGGGTTTTCCCATACAAATTTCCATACAAATTTGAATCGCTTTGCGGAAAGCCGGGTCAAATCCAATCGCTCCCAAATTTTGGGGGATTGTTTGGGAACCCAAATGGGACCGGAAAATGCCTGTTCTGATTGAATTAGTCCATTTTGAATTTTTCCCATACAACTTCAAGCCACCCTAGTGCATAGTGCATTCATCCCAGGATTTCCCGGGAATTTCTGAATCTTGGATTTTGTCTCGGTTTTTCCCTAAATTGAAAAAGAACTTAGTTCGGTCTAGAAATTATGGTTTTATTGTGAGTATAGTAAAATGGCATTTTTTTTTATAAACATAAATATGCTTTTTTAAAGAAAAATTGTTGAAATTATAGTAAGCAGATCTAGAAAATGGTAAACTTTAAATATTATCAATTTTTTTCTAAATGTGCATAAAGCCCAGGATTTGTTGTGATAAATACAAAATATTATATTGAATGAATATAGTTCGCTTTGTTTCCGTTAATTTTTCTTTTTTGTGTTTTTCGTTCCCCAGGCAGACGGTAATAACAAAATTCATGTCATTTCAAAAACAAATACTGTTAAAATAACAGAAAATATTATGGAATCTTCTTGAAAAATCCATTTTTGCGTAAAGGTTTAATTACAGTTTATGTTATCATAAAAAAATTTGTTATTGGTCGAATATTGGTTGAAAGCCAAAACAACTTTGGAATTACATTGTTTGTTATGGAAGAATACCTCCAACTGTTATTGGGATGATCGGATTAGCTGTTAAAATAAAAAATAAAAAAATAACAAAGATTTGTTCGAAGAAAATCTAAAAATGTTATTTGTCTGTTATACAATAACAATCCAATAAAAAAAAATCAAAACGAATAACAAATCTTGTTATAAATAACATAAAATGTTATTGGCCTAGTATTTTCAAAAATCAAATACTGTTATTCCCAAGTTATTTCCGTATGCTCGGATCAACCTTTTTCAAAGACATATTAAAATTTAGTTTTTAGGCTTTTCTAAACATATAAAAAAATAAACATAATACATTTATTTATAAGAAACTTATTCAATCTGAATAACATTCTATAAAGAATTGAAGTTGATTTAAAATTCAAAGCACAACTGTGTACAGAATATTTCCAATTTTCAGCTTTACTATCATAAAACTGCTTACCCGTTATAATTTTTTGTCAAGATTATCTTCAGTTTTGGGTATTCAACTTATTCTACGATTTTCAAGCTGTATTAAAAAATGTAGTTTTAAACCATTTACTTATTTTTTTATTATACTTTTAGAGCCAATAGCTTTTAGACCCGAGTAATAAAAAATGAAATTTAATTTTTTCTATTCTTTAAAAATATCATATAAGATTTTATTTTCAATAACTAAGCTGAGTTGATTTGATGGATAAATGAAAAAGTTTAAACTATGAAATGAATGTATCAGGCAAAACATTATAAATGGGAAAGGTTCAACAGATACAAAAAATGTTAGTAATAATTAAAATTACAAACGTGTATCTACTTCAATAAATATAATTGGAAATAAATCAATTGATAAGTTTTCATGTCAGTATTGTATAATGTCAAAGGCGTTTCAGCAGTTATCTACGATAAAAAAAAATTGCTGCATAATTAAGAATTTGCTAAAAATATCAAGTATATAGTCTATTTTCAATCTGAGGTTCCAAAATTTTGAAAAATAAAGCTTGATAGTTTCCCGTTTGATTAAAAATAGGAAAATAAAACAGGGCAATATATGTTTCAGTTTTCATGAGATCAGGTTTTAAAAACCCTTCAGGTTTTAAAAACATAAATCAATTATGGAAAAATGTGTTCGTTAAATTGTTTGCCATTGTTTAAGAAAGAAATTTTCTGGAAATTCATTCCTAATAAGATCCATTTGTGGAGAAAAAATATAAAAATGCACAACTTGTGATAATAGTTCGCTATCTGTGATATTTTTTTTCTACTATTATTATTGAATTCCTAAAAATTTGAATTATAAAAAGTGTTTAAACTCTGTTCAAAAATTAAACTATAAATTACAATTTTAATTTTGAATAAGATGAGCTTCAAATCAACTCCATAAAACCATAAATCAATTCAAGTAACCACCCTGCACAACTTCCCAGCTCAAGCCACGGGAAGTGGCCCCTTTCGTTTCCGGGGCTCAGGAACAGGCCGGCACCCGGTTGCCGCATACGAAGCGTTTTGTCGGTCGTGTGTAATATCACCGGTAATGGCAGGTGCAGGTCTCATTTGGTTGCTTCTTCTTCTTCTTCTTCCTTGCAAGAAGCCATCGCCGTCGTCGGTCGTCCAGGAGAAGGAAACTCAACGCGACTCAGGATAGTGGGCTGAGCTTTCTCAGATATAATATTTCCAAATGGTTTATGAAACTGTGAGGTTGGGTTGGGGGGAGGTGAGGGTGTCCTGTTTCAGCTGCAGATGGTGGCTGCTGGTTGGACACACAGGAAGACAGGAAGAGCCCAGGTGAAATATGTGTCGAATGCGGCGGAAGAAGTCTGACGACTGTTGCTAACGCGTTGGTTGGACGTTTCGTGTTATCTCTCGGATCAGCAGAAACCTAGGAATTTAATTTTGCACGGAAGATAAATATGAAGCAGGATTAATTTGGAGCTGCTGCTGGCTTGGCATGTTTCGGTATGGTAATTAAAAATGGTTTTGCTGCACGTTACTTGCTGCATACCTCGTTGAGTTATGTCTTTTGTCCGAACAATTTATGAATTTCAGGACTAAGCTCTTCTCCAGGTCTTCAAAGTTTTTATTAATATCTAAAGCATTACATCAACGAAAATTTGTAAAATCCCAAGTTTGAAAACATTTTGCCAATTCATTATCTCATTCCACTAAGTTCCTCGTCCACAACGATCCAAAAAAACTTTTCTTCCTTCATGACTTGGCAGGAAATTATCATCAACATGTTGGCATAAACAAATTAATTAATTTGTTTGCCAGAACCATCCTTCGGAGGAGCATAAAAAGTGAACCGTTCACGCCCTTTATCATTACAGACCCCCGCCCACCAACCATAAAGCATTAGAGCATCACTAAAAAGTGCAAAGTAATCAGAATAATGTAGATTAAAAGTTGGGCGCGCCAGCTCGCGAATCCTGCCGGTTCTCCCACTACCGGTACACCAAGGCTGGTGCAATAAGCTGGGTATAACATAATAAAATATTCCACCCGCGAACACTACAGCGGTTGGTTGCACTTTTACGTCGCTGGCTCTCTGCGTTGCTGTCTTGCTAGTTCCTGCTGGTAACCGTTAACCGTTGTAGAAGTGGTCAAAAAAGAAAACAAAATTTGAAATCTTGTTTGTAAATGCAGATTTATTCGTAAATTTGCTTTTCTTAATGATTTTAAATTTAAAAGATTAATTTTGGATAGTACATAAAAACGATATTGTCCAAAGTCATTTCTTTCTCTATGTCACGAGAAGCCATTTTGCATCATTAGTATTTTCATAATTCAAGCTGTTAAACCAAACATAAGTTCAAGTCGATCCAAGAATAGAACCAATCCATAAAAAAAATTACAAAATAAAGTAAAAAAAAAAATGGAAAGCTTGATTGAACCGAAATAACGAACTAAATTTAATTTAAAAAATCATACGATTAAGATTATCCTTGATATTTGTTTTATGTTTCAACAAGGATTATTTGCATTTGAAAAAGGAAATGTTTTGAAAAGTTTTGATATTTTCTAATAAATTATAACACATGTTTATCAAGCGATACGGTCTTAAAAAATTACCCTGATACCAGATTCAATTACCTTTTTTTTCAAAACGGTTATGTTGTGATCTTTATACTCCTTTAAAAATGTTGTCAAATTCATAGGAAAAAATAAACTAAAGTTTCATGAAGGAGGAGCATAATTAAATATTATGTAAGTGATGGTAACTATTTTTTTATCAAAAAATAGACACTTTTACACATAATTGCTGCGTTGAAAAATTTTGTTTAAAAATATAAAAATTAAAAAAAAAACAGTTATCGTCATCAGGGGTGACATTGCGTCTGGGGAGTGAGATTAGGTCATATACATTTCAGCTTTTGTGTATAACCCAATCTCACCCCAAACCCAATGTAACCCCTGATTACGGTATTAAAAATTAAGGTTAATGTTTTCTAACCCTTTAAAAAAAATATTTTGTTCAGCCCGATTGTACACTCCCCTACGTTGTGCATTACTGCGGGGACGTCCGGAACAAGAAACGAAACGAATATTACGACGGCGGACGAAGACACCACTGGGAGAACGGTACTACAAAATAAAACACGACGACTTTCTTGGTCCCGATGAGACGACTAGTCTCAATGGGTGTCAAAACGCAACAGAACGAATTTATTTCACACAAATTACAATGTACAATCAAAACATAAACAAACTCACAGAACGTCACTTGTCACATTTGACGTTAGTTTGTACTCACCCCCCCGTGCGACGGGGGGTGATAAATAATAAACGATAATAGGGTCCGCGACCCAACATATTTAACACACCTGATTATTTGTCCATATTTTGATGTATTTAAAATAAAATCACACGTTTGAATTTATTTAAAAATAGTTTCTTCACATATCAATCAAAATTTGCATAAATTTATTTTTGAAATGTGTTTAAATTTTACTAAAGTAGAAGGAGTGAAATTAGCAGGAAAAAACTATTTCAGCTTCGGGTAAGCATTCTGAACAACTTTGCTCAAGACACCAAATTTATATCTCTTAATATGTTCATTCTACAGCATTTTACATAAAAAGTGCTAGGGTTACCCTTCAAAAGAGTTTTTTTATTCTTAAACTTTTTGATTATTTTTTTGCAAATTTTGGTGTCTTGGGGTCATATTTGAAAGAATCAAAAACCATCTTTTGACAAAAGAACGAAGTCGCTAGCTCGATTTGTTCAAAAGTTTGAGCATTTTTACGTATTCAAAAAAAGCCTTTTTCAAATGTTTGTATTTTTTAGGGAAACAAAAAAGCATTCTTTTTGGTCCATTTGAAAGTTTAAGACTTCTTCTCTAAAGGATGTTTTCGATAACTCAAATAAAAATAGTTTAAAGATTGTCATTTTTGATATTTTTAATAAGTAAAATGATAATTTCATTTGAAGCAAATCCAGGCCAAATCAATTAAAAAATTAAAAAAATGTGTTCAAAGACAATTTTATGAGAAATTTTACGAACATTTCGGTAGAATAATAACGAGACTGAAAAATCAAGTCTGCCATACAGAAATGACCGAAAATGCCCAAAACCCCTGTTTTTCAACATTTTTTTAGCCGCTGTATCTTCATAAGAATTGGACTTATGACAATGGTCAATATGGAGACTTTTATGTAAAATTGTGTGGAAAATCGATTCCTACTATCGGGTTTTTAAAATAGTGACGTTTAGACTACTTTAAAAAAAAACAGCTATAATTTTTTTTTATCAAGACTAACTTTTCAAAAGGGCCAAACATTCAATATTACTCCCTTTTGAAATAATAATCATGATTTGAAAAAATGAAAATATTGCTTTTGAAAAGATCGAAAATCTATTTCTAATATTTTAACATTGAAAATCGGAACATTAGTTGCTGAGGTATTGACGTTAGAAAATGGTTGGTTTGTTTGGGTGAGACTTAGAAAACATCGAGAATTCTCCTGTTTTTAAATCTAAGGGTCGTATCAACAAATTTCAAAAATGCAAAATATGGAGAATTTTCGAAGCTTTACAATTTTTTTTTTCAAAGGTGGGCACACATGGGAACTAATTTTAAAAAATGAATAACTGTGACAATTTTGAAAAATTACAAAAAATAACTATAACTTGAAAACGATGCACTTTATTAAAATTTAACTACAGTAATTTTGATTGAAAATTCGATTTGACATAAAAAAAATTATGTTTAAAAATTCGACAAATGTTTCGATTAAAAAAAAATCAGTATTGATTCAAAAATTCATCAATCAGTCAAAGACTTTTTGCCCGCGCTTAAAATTTTCTGAAAAGTTGGCATTTGATGTCCTCTATAACATATCAGAAAATGAAAAAAATAAAATAAAAATTTTAGTTACAGAATGTGAAGTTATATGTATCATTTTTTTTTCAGAGTAGTCCTTATCCATACCTACAACTTTGCCGAAGACACCAAATCGATCAAAAAATTCCTTCAATAGATACAGATTTTAGAATTTTCTTGTAACATTTTTGTATGGACAGCTGCCAAATTTGTATGGGAAATTATATGGGCAAACTAATGATGTAAAATGACTTCTTTGGGTATACCGAAGGCACCTTAAAAATTTCAGCCGGATTAAAAAATACAAAACATAAAATTAAAGAAAATTAGAGAACTGCTCTTATGTATTTTTCCTGTACATAGTTTTAGCTTTGTATGGCCATATGATAGCAACAAAATTCAAAAATGCTAATGTAAGAAGATTTCGTAGCACCTTGAACTTTTTTTCCCAGAAACATGAAAATATAGGCAATGTCAAAAAATAAAAACTGCTCCTTTTTTAAGGTAGGGAGCTACAAATTTTTTTTAATTTAAAAAATAATATGACATGCCATGGTTTTATCATTTGAATAAAAAACAAATGTTTAAAAATGGTTTTTTTATTAGTCCTGTTGTTTTTTAGTCATTATTTTCCAAAAGTCCAAAAGTCGTAAAGAAAAAAAAATATCTTTAAAAAATCTTTAGGAAAAACATAGTAATTTTCAAAACGACAAAATATTTTTAAACAAGCTCAAACCTGCTAAATATGATTATCAACGCTAAAAAATGCTCTTCTAATTGTTTTAAGTTGATATAAAATTTAATTTTGAAAAAAATGGCCCATAAATCTTCCGGTAACGACATAAAAAATTAATAATATTTAAAACGGCTTTACCTAAAAATAGAAGTATTGTTCGATCACAAATTTGATAAAACATTCAGGCTGTTGCATTTTTTAAATTTTTGTCTCCCGTTTTATAAAACGGCCAAAAAATCCAGAGGGCAAATTCGTTTTAGAAGACCCTAAATATTTCAGTTAAATGTACAATCCAATCCGCTCCTTACTGCTGATTAATGCATTTCTTATATTTGTTTAATAAAAATTTTGACATTGAGGCTTGATATTTGATTTTATAATATTTTTGCCTCATCTTGATTTTGCCTTTTTGCTGAGGGACAAAAACTTTGAAAAATAATTGCATTGGATAAAAAAATAGAACAATACAGCTTTTTTTATTAAAAAAAATAATAACATTCTTTTTTATTTTTTCAAAACATTTTTGGAAACTATGTGTTATATTTCAATGTTTGAAATTACTGTTTGAAAAATTGAAAACAATTTGTTTACAGCTCAGACACGATTATCCGAAGGCCTCGGAAAAATTTCACTTCGGATAATCGAATCACAAACAATTTTATTTGGCAATCTTATTTTTGATTGTCGAGCTTAAGTATGACTCCTTAACTACGTCAAAGTGATTTAGAATTCTTAAAACCAACATGGCGGCCAAAATGGCGGTGATCAAATCTTGAAAAAAAATGCATGTTGTAATTTAATAGGCAACCAACAATTCAAATCTGACTAAAATGGTGTCACAGAACTCGAATGTGAAGATAATAGTAAGAAAATAAAATAACACGATTAGGAAATTTATGGTCGTGATTCATTTATCCAAAGTCCCATACAAACCTTCGGATAATCGAACTTCGGATATCTGGATTCGGAGTCTGGACTGTAATGCCTCTTTCGGCATCGGATAGAAAATGAGCTTCGAAAATATAAGCTAAAGTTATCCTGTTCATGTTTTTATTGTTTCAGGATAGGGTCCATAAATGCAGTAATTTTTATTACGAAGACAACCATTAATTGAATATAAACCAATTTCTTTGAAAAGGTTTGATAAAAAAATGCTAAACAGTTTTTGTCGAACATTTTCTAAACCTCTTTTTATCCCCACATCGGCACTCGAAGGTCCAACTCCCCCAACGGGAAGAGACTCCAAAACTGTGGGCAAAACTTTTCCGCGCAACGCACGTCTGGGGAGCTTTTAAGTGTTCAAGGGTGGTGTGTGAGCTACAAAATTGGCTTCCACTTTGGCTGCTGCTGCTGCCTCTCCCTTTAGCGTCAGAATCATAAGTCAAAGTTTGTGTTTCCGCGCGCGCGATTTTATCTGGGGCCGTTTTTCGCAACAAACTAAAATCTCCAACTTGGGACGACGCCGGAGTTGGCAACAAAGTTAAATCTTGCGGAACCGTGGGTGGCAGCACATGGCTGGGAAGGTGCTGGAACGGATTGCATTCGCAGTTTTACAACGGTTACTTGCCACGGTGGATGTAAAATGTTGCAAACTGGAAAGTTTTCACCGGGAGGAAAAACTGGAAAAGTGTGTGCTTTTTTTTTGCTAGACTGTGGCTTCCTGGAATTAGCTGATTCAAGTGGGCGATTTTACGCGAGAAGTTTTTTGGGTTTTACCTACTTGAGAAAAGTTAGTTTAAGTGGCTAAAAGTATATTTTTCATGTAGTCAAATTTACCTACAATTTTAACTTTCACTTATTTTAAGTTATTTATTTAAAAATATCACATAATTTTATCGAATCAATCTAAATTAGGTGATATTTGCTTCCTGACAACCAATTTCATTATCATAATCATCCCCTGCAATCAAATTCTAAGCCGCAAGCAACTGGTGATATCAACACAGCCAAATCCCACCCATCATCCCGTATTAAGTCTCGATCAACTTCACCCCAACCGGTTGCAAAAATCCCATAAAACCTCACGCACCAGATAAACAAGTAAATCAGGTTTTTAAAATTCAATTAGAAGCACGTAGGCGCACCCTCCACCCACCACCCACGTGTTTTTCACCCCTCCAGGGGAAAACCCTAACCTAAAAGGGCGTCACGTGGCAGCACCAACCGGCCGGAGGTGTCTTAATAGGGGGTGGAGAAAGAAATAGAGGAAGGAAATCGAAAGAGTGTTGCGCTGGAGATACCGATTTGAAGGCACGTGTCTTGAACAAACCAACTGAAAAGTGTAAAGGAAAAACAAATTTTGAATTTTTGATCGTAGAAATCTCAATGAATTAAGCTCAACTCTCTACAAAAACTGGAAATGGATTTTATTTGTATTTTTTGATTTGGTTCAAATTTTTAGGAGGCCTTCCCTAAGACCAAAGAAGCTATTTTGTGTCATTGGTTAACCCATACAATTCTCCATACAATTTTGGCAGCTGTCCATACAAAAATGGTACGTAAATATTCGAAAATCTGTAACTTTTCAAGGAATTTTCTGAAATAAAATGAAGTCTTCGGCAAAGTTGTAGGTATTGATGAAAACTATTCAGAAAAAATAGGTACATGGATAAAAATTGCAGATGTTTTAATAACTTTTTTTTAAACTCAATTTCAAAAAACCTTATTTTGTTATTTTTGATATTTTTTAAAAAATGTTTTAGGGGACAAAAACCCACAACTTATGAGCCTTAGAAAAGTATGGTCAAACATTCTGCCACCGAGTTATATTTTTTTTTAATAATATTGATTTTTGGAAAAAAAATCGAAATTGATAAAAAAAAAAATAGGAAAAATCGAAATGATATTGCGCAATTCCCACTAACTTGGACTTCGCACTAATTTATTGCTATCCATCGCACTATTGCGACTTGTCAAACTGGCTTGGGAAATTGAAAATTTCCTAGAAAATGATCAAAGCGAGCCGAGGTTACTCGCTTGTTTTTCAGCTGTCAATCGCAATTTTGAAGTGCGGAAGTCCAGTTTGGTGGAAAATGCGACTGGAAATGTAAATAAACAACAACTGGTTGCCTAGTTTTTCAAACTCTTGTTGTCAAAAGTGCGAAAGAAAAGTGCGGGCCAAATCCAAGTTACAGTGCAAGGATCAATATACATAACTTTTTTTTACCTCATTTTTAAGGTAAAATTGAATTTACAATCGATAAGTATTTTACATATTTTTGAAAATGTGACCCGTTCTCAAGATATAGCCAGCAAAAGTTTGATTTCAGCGAAATATTTGCATTTTTCCGAAAATTTGCTAAAAAAGTCTATGAACCATTGAAAAATGGACTTTTGGTTGCTTAAATACGGCAAATCAAAGAAAAATAAAAAAGAAATCGAAAAACTGCAAATTTTTTGCTGAAATCAAACTTCTATCTTTATTTTCATCAAAAAATCGATTAAGTACTTTTCGATTACAAATTCAATTTTGAGCATGAGCATGAGCATGAGAGACCACTCATGGTTGTCCTTCTCCGTTGCTGAACAGGACCGTAATATCCTATCAGCACAACCGATCACACGCTTTAACAATCTAGTAATGTTTCTCTTATCAACAGCATGTATGAATGCGCAGAAAAGATAAAACATCAAGATCATCAAAACTAGAGCTGGTGCGAATAGGCAACAGTTGTTGGCCACCAACGGCGCCCGCCATGTCAGTTTGTAGATCTCGAGGGGACGGGATGGGAATGTTAGTATGCACAGGTTGCTACCAAGGGTGGGTTCTATACGATATCCACACCCCCACGTGTGCCGGAAAAACTACTTCTACATGGGATTATGTTAGTAGGAAAGGGTTATGGTCAGGATTCATCATAGAAGATGATGATGTGACCCAAGAATCAATACGTTTTGTTTATAGGGTGATGTTTTATTCTCAAGGCAAGCAATCGGATGCTGCTGTTGAGACAATTCCCGTTTATATGCTAACAATTTATACGAAAATGGTTTAATCTTAGACAGCCGGCTGTGGAAAGATAAAACCACAAAAATACATAAACTCTGCGTAATGTATTCAGTTCGAGTGAATCATAGACGAGGTTTCAAATTCTAAACATTTATTAGATTAGTGACCTGTAAATAACAAATGATCTACGGAGCTATAAAAAGGACTTGATAATCAATCGCGTGGAAGCAATACTCGTTATCGTGATTTCTGAGCTATAATGCTACTAAGACTAAGATAATGTTTTTGACGCGTTTTAAGGAAACGACTATTTGAATTTGTTAAAAATGTTTTCCTCGTACGCTTGGCAAACAAAAAACATTAATTCAAATTGTAGAAAAATCACAAGGAAAACGGCTCTGGTATGTATAAAACACGGCGACGCCAGAGAAAAATAAAACCGGCCCGACGTAAACGCGTTGCTTATCGGATTCTATCGGACTAAATTTGCTTTAAATCGATCGCAAGGCCACCGTTAAACGCTGTAACCAATTTGTTTATTAGTATTTACATACTCTTTCATTCATTCACTCACTCTGCCAATCATACAAAAAGCTAGCTCATTTAAATTTACTAATTTACTATTTAGAGTCCAGAAATTTTCAAATGAGGATTTATGCCTAACGTTGGGTTTGAAACATATTAAGCTAAACCAACCAAAATACAGATAGTACTTTAAAAATTCCATTAGTTTTCTATATAGTTTTTATTTAAAATACCCGATCTTTTTTTTAAAGAAAAAAACATTTCATAAAAGAACAACTCTGGTCAATACCACGCTAGAAAAACTAGAAAACAAAAACAAACAAGATAAAAATTCTAACCTGCAAAATTTAAAATTTAGCACACTGTGTAGGCCAAAAAGTTATCTAGATAATTTACGCTATAGCTGTTTCGCTCCCACTCTCACTCACACTCACAAAAACTCATTGTACAAAGAAAATCTGATTGGAACTTTCTCACCGCGGCCGGTCGTTGATCGTTTGATCGCTTTTCTGCTCTGAAAATCCTCCTGGCATCAGCATAAAAACAGCACGGCTACCGGCTCAGAGCAGTCAAAATTTTTCGACTCCTTCCGTTTTGCCTCATCACATAAAAAAACAAGCAAGAAAAACAAGAAACCACATTTTCCATTTTCTTCTATCTTGTCAAACCACTTTTTATCAGTTTTTTTATTTTCACAAATTCAATAAGCATTTAAAGGCATCAATTGGCAGAGTTCGTCGTTCACCAATGTGCCCGTAATGATTAATGTTCCTTATGATTTTGAAAAAGAAAAAAAAATACACACGCGCAGCGATTTTTCAACTTTGACGCAGTTGATGTTTACATCAGTAACGAACAGGATAGACTCCTTGTTCGCATCTCGGCCTCGGTCCTATTACAATGTTTTGCTTGAAACCACAATCACTCGTATGACAATTCAGCCCTCAAGAAACGTAGCACTCGCGTACCGCTGTGATCGATCTATGACTCTGCGTACCGCTATCAACAAACTGGCTTGCTTTTCCTGTCATGGCAACCAAAACATTATTAACAAGCCAATATTATTTTTGCAATTTTCTACGCATATTACTTAATTTCTATTTGAATTTTACTTTTCCTTGCTTGCAAAACTTCTTCTTTAACAGATCCTGCAATTTTTTTCACTGTCCGTAGCAAAATTCACCACCAATTCATTTAAAAATTCGGAGCACACTTCACAACAAACTTGTTGCCACCACAGACAATGAGCCTCTCTTTTCGATTACAAATTCAATTTTATATTAAAAACAGGTCAACAAAATGTTATGTGTGAAATTCCGATTTTTTCCAGAAAACACTATTTTTTTCCAATATCATAACTCGGCGGCTAAATTTTTTACCATACTTGTCTATGGCTCAAAAGTTGCGGGTTTTTATCCCCTAAAACACATGAGCAATATAATTTTTTTAACCAAGACTAACATTTCAAATGGGCGTAATATTGTATGCCTGGCCCTTTTGAAATGTTAGTCTCGATTCAAAAAAAAATACAATTTAAAATTGTAAATCTTTGCATGGCAATATCTCAGCAACTAAGGGTCGTATCAACAAAGTTCTTAAAAGCAAAATATGAAGAATTTTCTCAGATTTTTAAAAATATTTGTTTCAATACTGGGCAAACATGGGCACGAATTTAAAAAAAATGAATAATTGCAAATATTTTCAAAAAATTTACTTAAAAATGGCTATAACATGAAAACGGTGCACTTTATCAAAATTTCACAAGAGTATGTTTTGATTGCAAATTCGATTTTACATCGAAAAATAAAGTTGAAAATTTTTTGCGACCAATATTTCGATTTTTTTTAAATCAGTTTTGATTAAAAAATTCATAACTCGGTCAAAGATTTTTTGGCCGTTCTGGAAATTTCTGAAAAGTTGACAATTGATGTTCCCTGAAGCATATCAGAAAATGAAAAAAAAAACATAATAAAAATAGTGCTTTTTTTTGCAAATCAAGTTTTAGTGACAAAAAGTGAAATAAAAAATCAACATTTTTTTTTAAACGTGTTTCATTTTTTTCAGTGTAGTCCTTATTCATATTTACAACTTTGCCGAAGACTCCAAAACGATCAAAAAAATCTTTCAAAATATAAAGATTTTTGAATTTTCATAGATCATTTTTGTATGGACAGCTGCCAAGTTTTTATGGAAAATTATATGGACAAACTAATGATGCAAAATGGCTTCTTAGAGCATATCGAAGGCACCAAAAAAGTTTGAGTCGGATTAAAAAATACAAATATAAAAAATTGCAAAAAAAATCCTATTTCGTAGAGAATTGAAAAAATATAAAAAATCACGAAAATAAAAGAAAATACTGATTTTGAGACATTGAGTTTTTGTAAAAACAAAGTAAGCCAGCAATATTTTTTTCCGTGTACAATTTTTTTCTGAATAATCCTCGTCTATACCTACAACTTTGCGCAAGACACCAAATTGATCAGAGAATTCCTTCCTACTGAACTGAAAACCCTTATTTTTCAAACAACATTTTCCATCATTCCATCAGCTTCATCAGATACAATGTTTAATGTTTAATGTTTAATGTTTAATGTTTAATGTTTAATGTTTAATGTTTAATGTTTAATGTTTAATGTTTAATGTTTAATGTTTAATGTTTAATGTTTAATGTTTAATGTTTAATGTTTAATGTTTAATGTTTAATGTTTAATGTTTAATGTTTAATGTTTAATGTTTAATGTTTAATGTTTAATGTTTAATGTTTAATGTTTAATGTTTAATGTTTAATGTTTAATGTTTAATGTTTAATGTTTAATGTTTAATGTTTAATGTTTAATGTTTAATGTTTAATGTTTAATGTTTAATGTTTAATGTTTAATGTTTAATGTTTAATGTTTAATGTTTAATGTTTAATGTTTAATGTTTAATGTTTAATGTTTAATGTTTAATGTTTAATGTTTAATGTTTAATGTTTAATGTTTAATGTTTAATGTTTAATGTTTAATGTTTAATGTTTAATGTTTAATGTTTAATGTTTAATGTTTAATGTTTAATGTTTAATGTTTAATGTTTAATGTTTAATGTTTAATGTTTAATGTTTAATGTTTAATGTTTAATGTTTAATGTTTAATGTTTAATGTTTAATGTTTAATGTTTAATGTTTAATGTTTAATGTTTAATGTTTAATGTTTAATGTTTAATGTTTAATGTTTAATGTTTAATGTTTAATGTTTAATGTTTAATGTTTAATGTTTAATGTTTAATGTTTAATGTTTAATGTTTAATGTTTAATGTTTAATGTTTAATGTTTAATGTTTAATGTTTAATGTTTAATGTTTAATGTTTAATGTTTAATGTTTAATGTTTAATGTTTAATGTTTAATGTTTAATGTTTAATGTTTAATGTTTAATGTTTAATGTTTAATGTTTAATGTTTAATGTTTAAATGTTTAATGTTTAATGTTTAATGTTTAATGTTTAATGTTTAATGTTTAATGTTTAATGTTTAATGTTTAATGTTTAATGTTTAATGTTTAATGTTTAATGTTTAATGTTTAATGTTTAATGTTTAATGTTTAATGTTTAATGTTTAATGTTTAATGTTTAATGTTTAATGTTTAATGTTTAATGTTTAATGTTTAATGTTTAATGTTTAATGTTTAATGTTTAATGTTTAATGTTTAATGTTTAATGTTTAATGTTTAATGTTTAATGTTTAATGTTTAATGTTTAATGTTTAATGTTTAATGTTTAATGTTTAATGTTTAATGTTTAATGTTTAATGTTTAATGTTTAATGTTTAATGTTTAATGTTTAATGTTTAATGTTTAATGTTTAATGTTTAGTGTTTAATGTTTAATGTTTAATGTTTAATGTTTAATGTTTAATGTTTAATGTTTAATGTTTAATGTTTAATGTTTAATGTTTAATGTTTAATGTTTAATGTTTAATGTTTAATGTTTAATGTTTAATGTTTAATTTGTTTTTGTTTTCTGATTTTTGTTCTGTGATCAGAAAATCCGTGAAAAAAAACATAATTCTGAGTTCGAAGGGAATTACATTTTCAGGAAGTCGGTACAAACCGTCGTAACGAGAAATTTCCTCCCCCTTTAAAAATGAAAGTAAACGGTATTCTTCTTTTCTCAAGTACTACCAAAACCATCAATTTTATATGCAAACAAGACACTTTATTGGCAGTCATCTCGTCGAACCAGTCATTCGTCCCTAAACTTTTTTGTCCAATTTCTGAATCATCATAGTCACAAACACACACACCCAACAAGTGCTTATCGAATCATCTCCGCCAATAAAAAGTGCGTAAAACTTTTCTTCTTTTTCTTCTTCACTCTTGGCACTTTTCAGCCACGAAGGAAATCAACAAAAACTTTGTTGCAGGCACCAAACACCAATATTCTGGCGGCAGTTTTCAGATTTAAAAGTTTTCCAACATCCCACGAATAAAGTTCGTGGAAATCTTGTTTGCAAACACTCCCCAAGCCGAACGCCGATAAATAGAAATATTTGCCAGCGTGGCAAATTTGTATTGCAGTTTGCTCTTTTTCCTTCCTGGGAGGGAGTTTTATGAGCAGGAAGTGGAAGCGAAAAAAAAAGTTTAAATTACGTATTTTTCCATTTTCGCATTTGCCTGCCCGGGATGTGATTGGAAAACGTCGAGCATCATTTGAGAAAAGAGAAGCTATTTTCAGCGGAAGAAAATTTCAATTTTGAGAAAAAAAACGTCCTGGAATTAATTGGTTTCGCACAAGTGGCCCACAACCCCCTCCTTGACGTAAATGGTGGGGTAATTGAAAACAAACGAAAAGTATACTCTTTTCCTCTTTTCGATATTTACCTGCTATTTGGTATTCATGTTCGATTCCACAGCTCTCTTATTTCCGGTGAACCGTAACACTTAGCAACTTGGATGCTGCTGTTGATGATGGAAGGAATCGAAATGCAAATTGGTTGCTATTTCTAGAGAGAGCGGAAACTGACTGAGCTCGTGCTGGTTCTTGGATGCTGAAAATTTTGAGGAGAGAAAGAAAATGGAAATTTTTAATGGGATAAAAAGGGGTGACTTTCTTGATGATTGAAAATATGTTTTCGTTCTGGTTGAGGAAACAATCGAATTACTTGTTATATAGAGAAATCTCTACAACAAATTTGAATCAGTCATGACTAAAGTTCGTAGCAATAATTTACGATGCACTACTTGAAATTTTTCATTCACACAAATGCTGACACTTTTGAGGATACAATCAAAAGTCGGCAGCATTTAATCCGTCCCAAATGCCCTTTCATCTCTGATAATTAATATAATTTAAAGCTGCAGATCACACCACTGCATTATTAATGTGAAAATCAATGATAATCCCTTCTCAACCACTGCGATTTCCCTTTTTTCCACCCTTTCAACCACACCCCACTGTGCTGCTGCTACTGTTGGTGGGGAAAACCCCTTCATAATTCCCCATTATATTATGATTTTATTAAATTTTACAACAATTTACGAGCAGCCACTTTACGCTGACGGCACGCCGAAACCAACGGGGAAGGACAGCACTTTTGGATGTCCTTTTGAGAGGCTGCTTGCAGCAGATTTTGGACAACAGAGTGAAAAAGAAAAAAAGTTACAGGTCAAACAAAGTGGCCCCTCGGAAAAGTGGTTAACCCTTGATGGACTAGTTTTCAAATTTTTGAAATCGAAAATTTTTATAATGTTAAACTTAAAATAAGTTATTTTTGTAACAATTATGGAATAATAGACAAATTAAAAAAAATCTACTAAAGTAAGCTTCCCTTAAGCGGTCAGAGTGCACCTCTGAAGTGGTCACTCCAGCCAGTTGTTTGCCGAAATTTAAAACGACGACAAGTATTTATTGCCGAAACGTGATTTTATGAACGGTCATGTTTCGAAGCCCGAAAGGATGAGAAATTGCACTTTCGGCCCGGGCCAAACCAAGGAAGCTTTTTGGGGTCCACGTGCCGGCACAGCATGCTGTGACTCTCTCTGTGTGTGTTTATGGGTGTTTGAGGAAAGAGGTCATTATGCTGCACGGTACCGTGGAGCTGTAATTAAATGCATCCTCTCTCTCGGCTAGTAGTGTTTCAGGGGAGTAATTATGACAAATTAATGGTTGCCCCGGCCGATGATCGAAGAAGGACGCAACGGCATGATTCACGTAAAGGGGGTTGAATTTAGGGCAATTGGAGCGGGGGCCAGTAAGTTTGGTAAATGGGGTTCGGTTTCCTTAATTAGGACAAAGTCGGGTTTTGGGTGGCAATTTGGGTGGCAAATTGGGAAAACGGAACATGCGATACAGGATGATGGCGCTTAATTAGGAGACCATAAAATAGTTAGAAAAATTTAAAGAAACAAACAATTTAATTCAAAACTGGATCAAATAACGTTTTTTAATGATGTTTTAACTTAGAAAGACTTAAGATCAATTCTCTACGTTTTCACAAGTCGACATTCAATTGTACTGTTTATTTGGATGGACCGTTGATACCTTTTTTTTTAATAATCTACTGTCCTTAGGGCGTTCCAATTAAAAAAAACCCGAAATTCCCGAGATCCCAAAATATTTTTGAATTGACATAAAAACCATTAATCAATACATTTAATCAATTTCTCAAGCTTGAATAATTCATAGTTCTAGTTGATTTCCATTAACTGGTGATAATCTTGAATACAGTCTATAAAAACAACAGCAGATTTTGAACAGCATAAAGCATTTAAAAGTAAGGAAATTATGCACTTTGTTGTGCCTTGAATATGAAATCAACCATTATTCTTTATAAAATGTGATTCAAATAAA
Organism: Culex pipiens pallens; assembly: GCF_016801865.2. Lineage (NCBI taxonomy): Eukaryota > Metazoa > Arthropoda > Insecta > Diptera > Culicidae > Culex > Culex pipiens. Next base: position 24,067,528 of record NC_068938.1, read on the forward strand.
ATAAGTTTCTCGTAACTTAATAGATAAAAAATAAATTAAAAAGGCATCAAGTCTTTCATAATGCTCCAAAAAGAAAACAAACGAGCCTTAGAAAATTAAATTCAGTCAATGTTATATATGAGTTTAGAATTTGGTATTTTGCGTAACACATATTTTGAAGGTAAAATTGGCTTGAAAAATTGGGGGCCAAAAAATATATTTTCAAAAAACATATTTTTTTAAAGTAAATAAAAATTTTATCAATTGAAAATCAATTCAATTTTTTAAGGAGTCCAAATTTGCATGTTTGGACTCGTTAAAAAATATTTGAATTTTTTGAAAAAAAAAAAAATGTTCGCAACGGCTATATGACTAAAAAAAATATTTGGAATGCATCGAAAGTTTTCCAAAATAAAATCCAAAAATTATTTTTAAGAGGTCTGAAATTGGAATAAAAATTTATTTTGCGAAAATTTTTAATAAAATGTAACGAAAAATGATCTTTTCTAAGTGCTACCTTTTCAGTCCTCCATTTTCAATCGATAATAGCATGGAAATTATTGATTGTGTAGTGTCCAATTTCCTGGGGTTACAAAATTCCCGGGAAATTTGAAAGTATCGTAAAATTGTCTGATCCCGGTTCTGAATATTTTGCAACAAAATTGTATAAAATAGCATCATAAATGGTCACAATAAGTGTCAATATCAAAAAGTGCCTTGACTGCTTGTGTGAGCAAAAAATATCAAACATTTTTTTTTGTTCTAATCACGGTGAGTAAAATGAATCCAAGCTCCAAAACCATAAAAATGAGTTTGAATATGTCTCTGTGAAAAGTTTAAGAGAATATGATAAGGCCGTTGCAAATATTTTACAAAACCAACCTGAAGCTTCAAAATTTAAATAAAAATTAAAGATTAATCAACTGAAACCCAGTTAAAATGCATTTTTTTTTGCGTTTGTAATTTAGCATGTTTGAACTCCTTTGAAAACATTATAAATTTTCATGAAATACCAATGTACAGTCCGACGAAAAGTTTTTTATCGAGAAAAAAAAGATATGTTGAAAACTAATGATTGGAAAGCAACTGGGCGCGTGTAAAATGCATTTTAAAACACTTCTTTCATCCACCACCCCCCCCCCCCCCCCCCTCCCCGACTTTGGACAGAGCCGAAAAAAAATATTTGCAACGGCCTAAAGCACTGTAATGACACGTTTAGTTGAAATGACAAAAAATATCATGCAAAAAATATGTTTTTCATAGCAAACCTTTTTTTCAGAACAAATCTTACTGGTTTAACACCTAAACTCCTCCTAAGCCCTAGGAAAAGGGGGAATTTATATGGATTGCCCCCTTTTTCTCAAGCTTGAGAGTATTTGTGTTAAGCTCATGAATAAATAGATGCGCATTGAATTTATCTTAAAAATCTGTTTTTCACTTTAAATACCATTTGTTTGATATCAAAACTCAAAGTTTTCAAATATTACGTCACCATTTATAAAATACGAAGTAGTTTTTTTTTATTTTTCAGCTTAATAAATGACTTTGGTTAAAATAATGTTCATAGCAACATAGAGAATTTCGACATTTTTTTTTAAATTTGAACCTCTTACGCCCTTGGTAGTTGTAGTGCTCTAGAAAATTTCAATATCAAGCTATAATTTCTCGAAAACATTTAAACAAATTAGCCTATTTTTTCTTGCACAACCCTCTTTGAGACATTTAATGAAACAAATTCAATATTCATAAAAAAACCTAAAAATACTCAATTTTGATAATGATGGGTTCCTTATTTTCAAATGATTTAACAACAATTTTCGTTTAAAATCTTACCAAAATTATAATAGTTTATTTTCATTCCATAATATCGTAATTTTTGTTGCCCAACAAATAAACAAGATCTATTCCTAGTTATGAATACTTCACCAATTAATATTATTTGAAATAAACCTTGACATGAAATTTTCAAACGAACTTTCAGAATGGAACACAAAATTGAATTGAATTAAATAAAATTAAGTTCTTTCATTTTTATTTTTTAGTAAATTCGAAAAAAAATGTGTCAAGATGTGTTTCGGGAATTCCCGGGAAATTTGTTATTTTCGGAAAATCCCGGAAATTCTCAGGATTTTTTTCCCCGGACGGGAAATTGGACGCTCTAATTGTTAAAATTTTAAATGATGAAAACTGAAACTTGTGTGCCCAAACCTTAAAACAAACCAAAATTTGTTTTCATTTATTTTATTTTTTCTTGACAGGGCCAAATAATTCGATACATTCATAAAAGTTATATTCATTCTTGCTATGAACATTATTTTATATATACTTGACGGGAAATAAGCATCCGTATTGCTCAAAAATTTAAACTTTTCCAAAGCATATGAAAAATAAAAAAAAACGAAAAGGGGTTAAGTTTGTCAAAATCAAGTTATTGTGATGAAAGTAAATTTAAAGAACGGGAAAATTCGTTTATCCGTGTATATTTTTTCCGATAGTCAATGTCATTACCTACAACAATACCGAAATCGCCAAATCTACACCAATAAATTATTTATTTTTTTGCAATATTCTGGAAAAAAAATTCAAGTCTCCATTTTTTCATTTCATTTAAATATTTTAATTTATTTTCCAAATAGTTTTTATTCGAAAAAATCAAATATTTCTCCTAACATTTTAAAAGAAAAGAAACGAACTCTGCATTTTCATCAACTTGTTAGGAATCTCGAAAAAAAAACGGGATATAAATCAGGAAGCATATTTTTACCTTCCATTTATCAATTTTTTGTCTGGCAAATTCCAGGAAGCCAACCAAATCCAAAGGACCGCGGAAGCCGTTAAAATGTCGTTCCAGCGCCTATCTCTGCCATTCAGTCTACCAGCTTCATCCCACAGTGTAGAAAGTAACCATCGTACAAGACAAGAGTATAAAAAAGGAAGCTTCCCCCAATTTCAATTTTCGTAATCCTAATATAATTAATATCAATTTCATTACGAAAATATCCAAAATCATTATGCTTTGTCTGGCGATTTTCCACTTCGCCAGTTTTCCCTTTCCGGGGTGGTCCACCCTGGCTTCATCCTTTTGTGTGAGTGTAATGCGCTGGCAGCATAATAGCCGGGCCTGTCTTTTGGGTGGCTCATGCTGAAAAAAAATGCTGAAAGAATCCTGCTGAACGGAACGGAAAGAGGCAAAATATAACAACATCATCACCATCATCATGATCGTCATTATGGCAGCCAGAGAACTGCTCATCGCCATCATCGCAATAACAATCATCGTTTGCTGCTGCTCTTCATACCGACCAGAGAAGCATAAAAAATGAATTATGATTATGCATATAAATTGTGATGTGTTTATAGTGTGTTGTTTTGCCATTCAGCAAAGATTTCAGGGTGAACTAGTACGGAAAGCTTTGTTCCTGGTGGTGAAAAAAATTATGGCAATGAGTCATACAGCTTGATGGTAGTTATTGTATGATGTTGAAAAGATATTTCAAATGGAACTTTATCAAACTTCTATTTGCAATTTATACCATAAATAATCACAGAAAAAAACGTCAAGTTTCACACTATGACACGAAATATATATTTATTTATTTATATTTTTTCAATCATGAGACATCTGGACATCTGGAAAGTGAAGCAAAAACTCATGCAATTAGCACAATTGCAGTTTTTGAACAATGTTTTTATCATGCATGCATCTCAATCGAAAGCAATCTCTTTAGGCATACTCATATTTGCCGACAAAAGCATGAAAAACTATCATCATAATTAATTACTCTTAGTTCTTAGCATTTGCCTCAATAAACGATCCACTCATAATGCTGAGTCCCCTTAGCATATGTATGAGATACGCTTCTTCCCCACAAAACAACTCATTCATCAACCCCCACTCCCTTATTTAAATACACACTTCCTTCCTCATCCTCCCTTATGCTGATCGTCCTCGATATTCCATAAAATGAACCAGAGAAGTCCTGCTTCTTGCTGGACCCATCGAACCAGCAGATATCCAAACGATCCGAGTTGGACTTTTGTTCTTCCCCACTCAAGAACTCCTCAAACACGAGCTCTCAAGTACCAAGAGCGTGAGAGTGGGTGCTGATGGCCTTAATTAAACCAAACCATCGTCCTTCATCTTTCGCTCGACCGTCGATCCTTCGAAGTCCTGACAGCAAACCCCGTCCCACACGACACAATCTTCTTTCAATTTAGCTAAATGCTTTCTGATGTGCGTTTGCCATGCATTGTTGTGTGGAAATTGAATTGGCGGTTTTCATTATCTGCTTCATCATATATGTCAAGTTCTGTATGAAACGAAACTCTCGGCGCTTTCCATATGTACTGAACGCTTCAGAATCCTTTGGGACGTGTGGCGCAAGGACGCAGCAAACCCTTCTCTTCACTCAATGTGGCAGCAGTTGGGTGTCGGAGCTTGACTTTAATTGAATATCATCAACTGGGACCAAGTGTGCGAGAGCTGGGGAATAGTTCTCAAGGAAGATGCACTGTTAAATATATATTTTGTTTTTTTTTTGTCAGAAAAATATCTACAAAAAAAAATCGTTGTAACATATTTTGATAAAATAAAAATATATCAAATTATTACTATATTAGATGAAAAATAGTTCAGAATACATTCAAAAATCTTCCAAACAAATGGCATTACTTCAATCTCGAAACAGGGTTAGAAGTTCTTCAAGCTACACAACCCTTTGCAAATGATGTTTTTATTAGGTTTTTTTTTAAACCAAAATTCCGGAAATTTGTAAAATTTCGGGAAATTTTTGTCTGATCTTTACGAAAACATCGTTTTTTCCTAATCCATCGTCCCTAATTACAATTTTCAGGTTCATGTTTTCAATGCTTATTGATTTTTGCCGAATTTTGAAAGAATGTTTCAGATTTATTTAATTAAATTTTGAAATTCAAAAGTTATTCTTTCAAAATTATTGATAAACCCCTTAAGATAAGTGCAGTGCTTCTGGGGACGCGCAGTCCTGTTTTTTCGTGATAATTTTCGTCTCTTTTGTGTCGCTATTTGTGTGCATGGGGTGATTGGGCATAATAATTGAATAATGCCTTCATAAGTGCAGTGCTTCTGGGGACGCGCAGTCCTGTTTTTTCGTGATAATTTTCGTCTCTTTTGTGTCGCTATTTGTGTGCATGGGGTGATTGGGCATAATAATTGAATAATGCCTTCATAAGTGCAGTGCTTCTGGGGACGCGCAGTCCTGTTTTTCGCGATAATTTTCGTCGTAAATGATCGTAAAAATTTATTCCAAGTTCAGTTTTAGTATTAATTCATCAATCTATCGATTTTATGAAGAGTAAAGCGTCATTTATTTACTATTTTTGAAATTTGCTCGCGTTATTCAAATTGTACAAACAGTAAAAATATATTCATAAGTCCAGCCCATAGCGCTACTGCTCGGTTGGCACGCGTTCGATTAAAACACACTTTTTAAATAATCAATTATTTATCTTTCCGCAGCCGGCTGCCTAAGATTTAAAATTTCAACCGATAAACAAAATGCTCATGGTCACATCACTGCCACTCGTGAATCCTGACCTCATACCCATCTACTAACCCCCTCAAAACTCATGTGATACTTTGTCGGAGAAGCAGTCGATTGGGCGGTCTCTATCACTAAAGTATCGGACTAATATTCCCATCCACTTCCCCGTGACCCTACCACTGGTCGTGGCTGGCGCCGGTATTGATCAGCATGATAGGGGTCTTTGAGAAGTTGCGAAGCGAGGAAAGATAGCTCCCACTCATCTTCCACGGCTCGTGGATGTAACTTCTGGAGGTCCTGGTCAATAACGGAGTAGCAACTGCGGGTGGGCACCTATGCTTATGCTTATGCTTATGCTTATGCAAAATTATTGATAAACCCCTTAAAAATCAATCTCACTTTGAAAAATAGTGGAAATTTCAATAGAATGTTTCAGAGTTTTTTTTTTTTTTTGGTCTTCTAAATTTTGGAATTTCAGCTCTCAAACCAGTTGGATACCTTTAAAATTTAAATGTTTGTTTTCTTTTGTAAACTCTTCATGTTTCACATAAAAAGTGATCCTCAGTCTTCAAGACTTTGAAGATTTTTTGGGAATTTTGAAGCATAACATTTTTTTTAAGTTTATTCTTAATAGTTTATTTTTTTTATTTTAATGGTTTGGAAAATTCTGCTCTCAGCCAGTTAAATATTTTTTACAATTAGATTTTTTGTCAATTCATATTTCACAGACACAATTTTTTTGGGACTATGAGGATTTTTGTGAATTTTGAAATACGCAAGCAATAATACGCATTTGACTAAAAAATGCAATTTTTGTTTGTCAAAATCAAAGGAAATTTTGACACTTTTTTGGATGGATCAAAGATTTTGCTCTTAACCATTGATATAATTTAATCTCTTAGAAATTTTATTCGAGATATGGATCGTAACAAATTGTTTGATGTTTTAGTGTTTATTTTAAGGACTTATTGAAATGTTTTTAACATTTTTTTGGATTTTCAACAAGTCCGTTGCAAGTATTTTACAACCTAAAAAATCAAGGAAAAATATTTTTTTAAATTTCTTTTCTTAATGGAAATAGAAGTCTAATCAAATTTAAACAATTTTTAAATGCATTTATTAAGGTTGGATTGAACACATTTTTTGGAGGAATTACGATGTACAGAACCATAAACAGTTTTTTTTTTTCGTTAAAAATTGTCAATACATAGATATTTTGAAAACAATTATCACTGACCTACAAAAAATGAAAGAAATGCCATGCAATATGCACAAGGAGCAAATCGCGCTCTTTTTTCATACAAACTTTGGAGAATAAACCACTGAGCCCTGTCTAAATATTTTCAATTTAGCACAACAAGTTTGTTTTTCGCAAAAAATTAGAAAATATTCATTGACGTTTTGCAGTACAAAGTTCTTCCGACAATTTTCAATTATCCGTACATTTGAAGAAGTATTGAAAGTATAGTAAGATGGTAAAGACTTAGCAAAATGTTTAAAAACAAAATTCAGCTTTTTTTACTTTTTGATTCAAAGAAGAAATCTTTGAAAATTTAGCATTCATTTAATTTCGATAATTTGATCTGATTTGAACTTGATTAATTAAGGTAAGTTCCTTTAAAAATTAACTTAATTCACATTAAACTACAAAACGTTAAACCTTAATTTGCAAAGTAAACTTTGTGAATATTTAAAGAAATTGATTTTCGAAACCTTTCTACATGTAAAACTTTAAGGGTGCACAGCAACCAAGGAAGTTGTTGTCTTCTTATTCCAAAATCAAACTTACGGACCCAATCCTGCAACAATCTGATTGTAAAAATAAGCTAATTCTGTTGTAAATCTCTTAGTAGACAGTACTTTAGGGGATTAATAAAAAAATATATCGAAAGTTCCCCTAGTTTCGAAAATACTAAAATATCTGTAACAAAATTCTTGGTGCAAAAGCTCTGGTTGATGTGCACCGTTAAAGATTCATCATCTTCAGAAATCGTTGTTTCAGTCCGATTTAAGTAGGGTAGGGTAGTCATCAATGAGACACTTTTGGTTTTCAACTTTCAACGATTTTTCAAATTTTTTCATCAGGATGTTTTGATGCGCTTTTTGTTGCGTTTTCTTTCTTCTAATGTGTTCTAACATTGACCAAAATATGAGATCGATCCGACATCTACAGCCAGAGTTATTCAACTGTTTCATTGTAGACGCACTTGGCAGGAACAATGAGACAGCTGGGGAACAATGAGACTCTCTACGAAAATCAATACTTTTCTAGCAAAACATCATGTTTTTGTATTGTTCCATTGCAGGTGACTTGCCTTGGACATTTTAGAGCAATTTAGCCAACATGAAACTTTAATTAACAAAATTTATACTAAAAAGTATTTAAATTTTGTAAAATCCATGTATTTATACCAAATAACTTTGTACTTTTGGTTAAATGAAGTTAAAACTCTAAAAAATTTGCTAAAAATCTCTTTCAATTCATGTTTTGAAAGACTTCCATAGATTTTAATTTATGAAGAAAAGTCGAAGTGTCTCATTGTTACCCATGAGCTGAAATGAGTGGGGAACAATGAGACAGCCCTAGATTCTGGGTATATTCTAAATTTTGGCCAAACCTAATGAAGGGACATTGTAGCCCAACTCAATCCCTTTAGAACGTCGAAAGAAATTTGAAGAAATATTAGTTTTGGTGTAAATGGCAGCTTACGACCGAAAATGTATTTATTGTCCATAATTTACTTTTACACCCCAGAATCAAAAATTTATGAATAACTTTTCAAGGGAGCGTCCATAACCAAAGCCACTATTAAGGCAGACGTGTATCCAGTAGAAACACCTTTCCCCCAAATATGAGCCTGATTGATTGAAACTACGACTTGTGAGAGCCATTTTATCATTGTTCCCCGTGTCTCATTGACACCCTACCCTAATTAAGTTTCCTGACTTTCCTGACTTCCCTGAAACGCTGCCAAAACATTTTGATGTCAAATTAATTTTAATTGGTGGTAGGCAAAACCACAAACAGGTTTATAGCGGTCAGTTAATTTTTTTTTTTTTTGCAGAATCCCAGAGAATCAGTCTAAAGTGGTTTGAAGCAGGAGAAATTATGAGTACCCCCTTGGGAGTCCTTGTGAGATGTAAAGAACCCTTCTTTTCCCCCAACCCCCCACGGGACAGTGAAACGGGGGGTGGCGGCAGAAATGTGCGAAAGCGGATGATAATTATAATTACTGTTATGCAACGTTGTCGGTGTGTCTGTGGGTACGCGCGCGTGTGTGTGTGTGTAAGTGGATTAGAGTCAAGCGTCCGTGATGAGCGCGTGTGAGTGGGGAAGGAGTTTGGATGAATGCCTCATTTAACGCTCGTGGAGCTCGTGGCAGATTTGCACTGCACTTCTTCAAACTATATACGGTGCAGGTTGCGTTTGGCGCGGCAACCTGCTGCAGCTGATGCTGCCAGGATTATGCACTCTGGCATTTCAAGTTCATTTCGTACGCATTAACGCGCTTGATGAAAACTTGAGCAGTAGAGAGAGTAAGGTTAGGGTGATTCCAGGATATTTTCTGCACTATTTTGTTTTTCAACTGGAACTGTACATAAAAAAAAAGTTCTTCGAAAAACGTGTTCTCTCTTTGACTATTTAATGAAGTCCCTGTAAATTTTTATAAAATTCCAATTTTTTTTAATATCATCTAGAATTTACATTGGATATTTCTCTATGCTAGATTAACACCTATAGTCCAGAAAGGGTTTAAGATGGAAGTAAACATCGATCATCAAATTTGATGATGAAGAATCTCCATCAAAGTAGATCCAAAAAATACATGTATTCTAAGTTCCAGATTAAATATTATGTCAATCATTTGAATATTTAATTATTTAATTATCCAAATGACAATTTTTCAACTCCATTAATCAAAATTTTGATTGATTTAACAAAAATAATCATAAAATACAGAGTCATGTTCACTCTAATACCTACTCAATGAATTTTATTTAAATTCATCAAAGTTTTAAAAAATGCGAGGATTTTTGCAACAAGTTATGACCTCTCTAGGTAAATAATGCTAAATTTAGCGTACTGTGCCTGATTGGGTGTGCACCAAGAATTTCACCAACATTTGCAGTAACCTCACAGGTATTATTGTTCTAATAATCAGGCACCATTTTCCCACTCGCATGATGCCAAAACAAACGAGAACACACACACATTCACACTAAACCATCAACCGGAAGCATCTTATTTGAGCAAACAAAGTGCCATTGTTTATCGCGTCGACATCCCTTCTGAAATTTACACACACACACAGCCACACTCAAATTTTATCATTTTGCTAACGGTTGACTGTCACTTTGTCTGTCTGTCTGTCGACAAAGGAAGCTCCAGCACTAAATCACACACACACAACCACACACTCGCACACAATTACACACTAACTGCAAGCCGCAATCATAATGCCTCTCCCCTTTTTCCCCCTTCTTTTGCAGCAAATCTCGTATCGCATTCGGGTTCGTGTGCTGCCTGCCGTGCTGTTTGCCTGCATTTAGGGGCTGCTGCCAAACGCAAAAAGCAGTGTGGCCCCCTGAATGACGACGTTTTGTGGGGGAGACGGGAACGGGATGGCTTTCGGTGCTGCTGCCCGTCCATTGTTGGCTGATAAACATTTGCGTTCATTTGCGGGCCATTGTTCCTCATGCTTATTTTAATCCCCGTCTGCCAGCAGCTGCTGAATGACAGCACACCCACACAGTAGGTATCCACACTAAATGGTTAATATGCAACCATGCTTTAAATGCCCTTATCTTAATTTGACATTTGGAAAAGGGAGGCGAAGCTGGTGTTTGCTGGGGTGATGTCACGTGGAAAAGGGAAGCTTATTGCAGGATGGGAATTTATGGAAGGTGAGATTATCAGTTATGATGAGTTAGAAGTGAGGTTTTAATTAAATAAGTGGCAAATAGAACATTAGTTTTAGTTATACAGTTTTATTGAGGATTATATTATATTTTGTTCCCATATTTTTATTTAATACGAAAAGTTGATTGAGGAATGGTTACCATATTGTTTTACATGTTTTTCATTACTTATCATTCAAATTTAATTCAATCCATTGTCAATCATTAGATTTTCTATTCAAGGCATTGACCAAAGATTGTCTTCATAACATTAACATTACAAGGAATAGGAAAATCGTTACCAAATAGTTTTAAAAAACTAATGATGCATAGTAAAAAATAATTATGGTAATTTCAAATGTGATAATAGAGACAATTCGTCAGCTGTGTGCTATCTTGTGACATAGACCATTTTGGTCGAAAATGAGTTAATGATGACGTTTTGCTCTACTTAACAAACACTACAAGATGCTTTAACCCGATTTTGGAAACTCGCTTCCGTTTCCCGGATATCGCAATACACACTTGTGACATAGACCAATTTATCGTCAAAATGATCGTGCACACTTGTGACACGTCATACATGTTGGAAAATGTGGATTTTTTTTCTAGTTTTTCCAAAATTTATGTACAAACAAACTTTTTAAAGGCAATGCAATCTTTTGTTTTTGAAAATATACTGATTAAGTCGGTTAAACCATTGATTTGAGCTTATTTTAGTTTGTATGGGAATTCTGTGCACACTTGTGACACGTAGTACAATTTTACTTTCGAAACACACTTGTGACACGTGCTTTTCAGATTTTTGTTTACATAATTTACTGTATCTTTTAACTGGTGTAACCAAATTAGTTGAAACTCAGAGCGTTTGTTAAGCGATAGTGTACGAATCGATTGCTTCAAAAAATTTGGCTCTATCTTTCATAATTTTGAAATTATTTACCAACAAACTTAAAAAATCGATTTTCTCGAAAAGTACTTAATGGTCGTTGTCACAAGATAGTACACAACTGACGAATTATTGAGTAACAAAAATGTATAATGTTACATTAGGAATTGGTGAAATTTCCTTCAGTTTCTGTTGATTTTTTTTTTGCACATTATTTTAGGTAAAGTTACACAAAAAATTTCTACTTTTTATCTCTGTGTAGGGAACTTAAAATAGAGGTGGGCAAAATCGCTCTTTTTTGTAGCTGCTCGTTTTTGCTCGCTCATTAAATGAGCCACTCTTTTGAACAGCTCTTTCGCTCTTTTTCTGAATTTTGTTGAAAAGCCTTTTTTAAAGAATTGTGTAATTTTTTCATGTTTTTCATGAGACTTTAATTCATTATTTTAAAAAAACTAAACACGAGAAGATTTGCTTGAGAACCATACACCCAAACGAAAAATTTATCTCAAAATCTGCAACAGTGGATTTGCTGCAGAAAATGTCACATTTTATAACATTTTTTGCAGTAAGCTCATTTTTGCCCGCGTGTAAACATTTCAGCGATCTGCAGTTCTCACCAACACATATAATGCAGGCGCGTCTCCGAGCAACACTCCAGAGAGAACATTATGTTCACGCTCTGTCCATCAACATTCATCAAGCGTCCATGGCGCGGTGGTAGCGTGTCGGATCAGCAACCTAGAAGTTGATGGTTCAATCCTCGTTCTGTTAAGATTTTTTTTCTGCAATACAATCAATCTGCCGTCGGTAATGTCGATAGTTGTCGGTAACGGGCAAAAATGTCATACACCTATATCGCAAAAAATGCATGAGGACCGTTTTCATGCAGATTCTGATATACTTTCATGCCGCCATGTATCACAATCATGCGACCGCCGGTTGGGTGTAGGTCAAAACGTTCTGATTATTGAAAGGGGAAAGCATCCAAACTTAAAACTAGTATTTTGGAGATAATTGCTGTTAATTTAACAAAATTGTGTTAACTTCTGCTAAAATTAAACAACTTCTGATATTTTATTATTATTTATAAAGTTTAAACGGGCTATTTAGTATCTTTTCTGCAAAATATAGCTAAGCATTTTAAAATGCTCAAATTTGTGCTCGTGTAATATATCTTTAATCTATCTTTACGATCAGTTGTGTAATTAATAGTTTTTTATCTGTTGAGAAAATCATTCTTTTTTGAAGTAATTTAAATACTTGAAAAAGTATACCGTGTACACAATTCTGATAGATCAAACATTTATTTATAACCATTGAAAAAAATTAAATTACAATTCAAATTCTCGAAAAAAAAAATCATACTACAATATATATTCAAAATTCCATTAACTACATTTATAAACTAAAAAAAAGGCAAAATGTTAAAAATTGATTCTTTCAAAAGACCGTAGTTTTGAAAAGAATCTTGAGCTACTTGCTCTTATTTTTTGCTTACCTCTACTTTAAAACATGTAGAAGAAATTTTGTCAAAATACTGTCAGAAAAGCAAAAAATATCCTAAATTTTTCTTTCTTTTTACTAAGATGATCGAATTGCACAGCCTTAATTTTAAATTTTGTTAAAATGATTTTTTCTTGGTGTCAAAATTCAAAAAAGTTTAATTTTTGAAGAGATAATAATTCATTGGCTATTCCCTCTTTAACCGAGCCACGTAGCCCAGTGGTAACGCTTCCGCCTCGTAAGCAGTAGATCGGGGTTCAAATCCCGGCTCGGACCAACACAACTGGTGATCTTTTCCCTTCTGGAATCGATTGCTTAGTAAAGGGAAGGTAGTGTATCGTCACAAACTGGACCTTATCACGACACCTTAGGGAGGCGACCTATGGAATGTTAACATTAACCTTAACATGTTAACATTAAGTTGAGAATGAAACTGCCACTGAATCCGCTTTGTAAATACCGGCCCCGATACTCTTCAAGGGTGTTCCCCTCAGGAACTGGGAAAGATTTACTTATTCCCTCTTTAAGAGTAATTTTTCTTTAAATTGTGTGTTAAAAGTAAAATTTTACCGAAACTGTTGAAAATTTCAGCAGTTGATGATGTTAAAAATTACACATTTTTTATAACAAATCTATCATACAAGATTTTAGTTTTTTTTCTTTTTTTTTCAGATGACCATATAAAAGAAACCATTGGCTCAATTTTCAATGTAAAAATAAAATTCTTGTGTCCTAAAATTTTCTTTTTTTATTTAGCTGATTTAAAATTTTGTGAAAATGATTTTTTCTTTGCGTCAAAATTCAAAAAAAAAAATTGGAAGCTGTATTAATTGATTGACTAATTCCTTTTTTAGTGTAATATTACCTAAAATTGTATGTAAAAGTGAAATCAACAGAAAGTAATGAAAATTTTAGCAGTCTACGATTTTAAAAAAATACGTATTTTGTATCACAAATCTATCATAAAAGATTTTAGTTTTTTCTGTTTTTTTTTTATTTGATGACGATATTATAGAAACCATTGTGTAATAAAAATCTTGTCAATTTTTCTCCTGATTTCAATAAACATAATTAAAAAAAAATATAACAATGCTTTTACTTTAACCAATGAAAGAAAGTGGTTTTCAAGCAGTTTTTTTTTATTTTGATGCTTTTTAAATACCGTAAACTAGGGTGACTTTGATAGCCCGGGATTACTTTGATAGGTTTTTCAAATGCCCTTCAAATTTATATCTAAATATTTTAGAGAATTTTGAGTATGTTAGCATTAAGGGATAGCTTATTATCAAACATATATACAAAAATGCGACAGTTACATTGGTTGTATCAAAATTAGTAGCCAAATCAAATTCCTATCTATGTCACCCCGAGCTATCAAAGTCACCCCAGTTTACGGTACATTAATGAGGTATTTTTTATAAAAAATATTGTGAATTATAAAAAAAGAATACAAAAATTAAACACGTTATAAAAATTTATTCTGATTTATTCTGGAATTCTGATTACATTTTTATACAAATAAAATTATTTTGATAAGCCATATTTTTAATTCAGTAAATCACATTGACCAACTTTATTTTTAAACTAAAAATGTTTTTGATTGAACATTGTAAAGATAACAAATTTCAATCATAAATTTTATTAAAGTCAATTCTTGATAGCTTCGACCCATGTTAGTAAAAAAATATTCTTATTCTTTCACAAAAAATCTTTTCGTTTCATGTGTGTATCAACTTTAAAACATTCCTATCCATATTCTAACCTAGAAAAAAATGGTGACCAATTCTGTACAATTTCACAAAAAAAATCCTTATTTTATTATTATTTTATTTTTCGGTATGAATCTTTGTCCATCGATATCTTCATACAAGTCTACATACAAATTACGGGGCTTTCTAAAAAAAAGTGCTTTGAAAACATTCGAAAATCTGTATCTCGAGAAAGAGGTTTTCCGATTTGGTGTATTCGGTAAAGTTGTAGTAAAAAAATTAAATCCAAGGAAGTAAAGTTTGTCAAAATCTTTTTTTGTGATAAAAGATATTTTTAATAATAAGTAGTTTTTTTTTCTCTTGATAATCCGAACCATAACCTAAAACTTTGCCGAAGACACCAAATCGGTCAGAAACCTCCTTTCTCGAGTTACAGATTTACGAATGTTTTCATAGCACTTTTCTAAAGGCAGCCCTCAAATTTGTATGAAGAAACTGATGATGCAAAATGGCTTATATGGACATAAGAAATCGACGGACAAAGTATAAAACTAATTAAAAAATACAATAAAAAGTTTTACGAAATTCAAGAGAATTGCTGCAATGTGAAAAAAAAACCTTTATTTATAAAACGTGATATTCTTTAAAATAAGCGTTTTATATACTTTTTTAACAAATTGAACAAAAATAATTGTAGTTTTTTTAATCAAAATTACAATTTTAAAGCACCTTCTCACAATATTCCCCAAAAATATCCAAACAACTCCATCAGATATCCACGCAACTTCTACCAAAAAAAACCAAACTGTTTAACTTTCGCGTAAATCAACCTCAAACAAAAAAGCCGCCGCATCACCACTCAGCATCCCAGCTGCATTTGCATTCGACGTTTCCGGCCTGTTCGGGCAGCGTGTTTGCGATTGAGATTGTCTCGCGCGGGGTAGAGGGACTCTGGACTAAAATGGAAAATATAATTTCCGGCACAAACACACAGGCACACTGTTTGCAGATAATAAATTTTCCCCAACCCCTCTTTTGCGATCGTCAGTATGCATTAAACTTTTTGGACTGTCAAACCGATCTCACTTGAAAGGGGGCAAATTTTCGGAGGAAAACTTTTGAAGGCTTGTCAACGTTGACGGTGGTGAGAGTGGGAGTGGGTGTGTGTGGTGTTTGGTTTCGTTGTTTTCCTTTTATGCGAACGAAAATGTCAATCAATCAATTTGGTTATTAATATGTGGGTGGGAAATTCTGCTGCTTTAAATTTATTAACCACACTGTTTGACGAGATTGTTGAGTTGACCAAGAAAATCATGTATTCATAAAAGCAATTATGTTCAATATTAATTAAATAAGAAAATGTGAATATTTTCAATGTCAATTTTGGCTTAACCAATAAGTCATGTTTTCGTGCAGTCATGTGTTATCAGGAAGTCAAAACGAATTTTTAGCCACCCACAAAGCCAACATGAAGCACTCTTTCCCCATTTCAAGTACTTTTTTTTTCCTATGGAGGGGGAAGCATATCCAGTCCAGATTCGATGCGCCATTGTTTATTATTCATAAATTTATATTTATAACGATATTTATGACGTTATATTGTCACGAGTTTGTGAGCTGGAATTTCCTGCCTTTTTATACACTTCCTTCCTTTTCCCCACCCACAGAATAAAGAAGGGTGGAAAATTTCGCTGCTGCTGGTGGTGCGGCAGAGTCACTTCGCAGCATCCCATGCTATAGTGTAGATTTCGACAACCATACTCTTCACCACAGTGATACGAACAAAACTCTGCGGGGTGGAAAAAAGATATCAGTTTTCCAGTTCAGGCCACCCCTCAAGTTACGATAGTGTTAACCCTGAACTGGCCATAATTTCAAGTAAAAGTTAATTCAATAACTAAGCTTTTTCGAACTTTTTACTTTTTATCATTTTATATGGCTTGCTCTTATTAAAAAAGAAATATTTTAGCATTTTATCTACTTAATCGATCATAATTATATATTTTTTTCCATAATGACAAAAACTTAATACAAAAAAGTATTACCAATCTTGTCAAGGGTTAAGCTAGTTGAACTCCAGTCCAGACGAATCACATTACACGATGTTTCATTCAGTTGGAAAAACGACCATCGAAGGAAAAAAAAGAGCATTCATTTTCCACAAGTCATTAGATCCAGAGGGATAGAAAAATACTTCCCTCGAATTTCCTTTTACGCACAGAAAAAAAAAGTCCTCGCAAATTGCTCCGATACACAATTTAATTCATTTTCCTTTCGATTACATCACTTGGCAACGCGGCGTCATTCCGGAGAACTCGCCGGTTCTGCACCATAATCTAATAAGATATGGACATTGTGGAAGGGGGTGTCCTTCCTCCCCCTCCAACAAACAGGAAATTGGATAAAAGTACCCGAGGGATGGATATAAATAGCCTCTGGGGGCAGCGCAAAAGTTTTGCTCCAAATGGCGATGATAAGGCGAAATTAAAGACATATTTATTTGATGTTTTGGTGGAGGATCTCGAAATTGGTGAGATTTGATTATCTTGAAAAGGGAAAAAATAGGACGTAATTCTCCACTTAATCTGATTTTTTGCTTTCATTGAAATTCTATAGTTCTGTGAGCAAAAAAAGCTTCAAATTTGAACAAAAAATATTAAACAGAATTATTTTATTCAATTCTGCAACGTTTCTAAATAACGATTTTAGTTAAATCTCAAAATAAAATAAAGAGTTTAAAGCTTTAGATTTTTTACGGCAATGTAATTTTTTTTTAATTTATTCAATATGTTTTAATACTGTAATCAACAAACTATTTAGATATTTTCATATTTGTCCTCAAAATCATTATCTGAACTTAAATTAGTTTTCCTTCGTGTATTAAATTTTGTTTTCGATTATGCCGTAACCCCCATCAAATCTCCAAAAGCTTAGTCAGCAAATCTCCCCATTCGCTCCAAACGCACATTCTTCAAATTCGCGGCGCGCTCAAACATTTCTTCTTTGCTGCCACCATTGAGTCAGAAATGAATTATAACCATCCACACTGCTGCTCGGCCTAACAATGAAATCGAAACCCCCCTCCAAATCGGAGAAATGTTTTTTTTTTTTCTCGGATTTCCCTCCTAGCTGGCACAGCCACATCCGATATTTTGCCCAACTCCCCAACTCTCTTTCAGTTATTCTCTCGTCAAAAGTGCGACAAATCCAATGATAATCCCCCCGAACTTTGT
Source organism: Culex pipiens pallens (assembly GCF_016801865.2). Lineage (NCBI taxonomy): Eukaryota > Metazoa > Arthropoda > Insecta > Diptera > Culicidae > Culex > Culex pipiens. The sequence goes on from NC_068938.1 coordinate 24,085,262, forward strand.
GTCGCTCTTCATCATCGTCGTTGTTCTGTTTGGGGTCCCGATTTGTAGAAAATATCACTTTGGAATTTTAGTTTGTTTATACAAAAATCTGACTTCAAATTAGATTTTAAAATAATCATAAATGGGTTTCAATATTATATTTTTCTACAGATTTTGAACATTTCACCCACTAGGGACACTCCAAAAGTTGAGCCATTCCAATCAAACGAACCTCTTTCCATAGTCATAACATAAATCTAACTTTTTCTCATTTCAACAGTTTATCAAACATTGTGCCTCCACGTTGAACTTCGAAGCTTAGCCCCAAGAGTTGGGATGGGGTGAAGAGGGACAGTTTGTTGTGTCGTGTGCTAAGCGTGTTTCACTTTCCGTAGAAATTCGTAACGACAAGGACGAAAAAGAACGACCAAGAAAAGCTCGAACACTTTTTATGACCAGAAGAGCTTTTTTATGACCATCCGGTTGAGTCTGCTCGAAGGCAGGGGGAAGTCCGTGATGTGACGACGGAAAGTTTGTGCATCAATTTGCTGAAAATAGATTTTAGCGTGTGATTTGGGTAGAACTGAAGGGTGGTATTCACTAAAAAGACTAAAAAATCAAAATCAAAATCAAAATCAAAATCAAAATCAAAATCAAAATCAAAATCAAAATCAAAATCAAAATCAAAATCAAAATCAAAATCAAAATCAAAATCAAAATCAAAATCAAAATCAAAATCAAAATCAAAATCAAAATCAAAATCAAAATCAAAATCAAAATCAAAATCAAAATCAAAATCAAAATCAAAATCAAAATCAAAATCAAAATCAAAATCAAAATCAAAATCAAAATCAAAATCAAAATCAAAATCAAAATCAAAATCAAAATCAAAATCAAAATCAAAATCAAAATCAAAATCAAAATCAAAATCAAAATCAAAATCAAAATCAAAATCAAAATCAAAATCAAAATCAAAATCAAAATCAAAATCAAAATCAAAATCAAAATCAAAATCAAAATCAAAATCAAAATCAAAATCAAAATCAAAATCAAAATCAAAATCAAAATCAAAATCAAAATCAAAATCAAAATAAAAATCAAAATCAAAATCAAAATCAAAATCAAAATCAAAATCAAAATCAAAATCAAAATCAAAATCAAAATCAAAATCAAAATCAAAATCAAAATCAAAATCAAAATCAAAATCAAAATCAAAATCAAAATCAAAATCAAAATCAAAATCAAAATCAAAATCAAAATCAAAATCAAAATCAAAATCAAAATCAAAATCAAAATCAAAATCAAAATCAAAATCAAAATCAAAATCAAATCAAAATCAAAATCAAAATCAAAATCAAAATCAAAATCAAAATCAAAATCAAAATCAAAATCAAAATCAAAATCAAAATCAAAATCAAAATCAAAATCAAAATCAAAATCAAAATCAAAATCAAAATCAAAATCAAAATCAAAATCAAAATCAAAATCAAAATCAAAATCAAAATCAAAATCAAAATCAAAATCAAAATCAAAATCAAAATCAAAATCAAAATCAAAATCAAAATCAAAATCAAAATCAAAATCAAAATCAAAATCAAAATCAAAATCAAAATCAAAATCAAAATCAAAATCAAAATCAAAATCAAAATCAAAATCAAAATCAAAATCAAAATCAAAATCAAAATCAAAATCAAAATCAAAATCAAAATCAAAATCAAAATCAAAATCAAAATCAAAATCAAAATCAAAATCAAAATCAAAATCAAAATCAAAATCAAAATCAAAATCAAAATCAAAATCAAAATCAAAATCAAAATCAAAATCAAAATCAAAATCAAAATCAAAATCAAAATCAAAATCAAAATCAAAATCAAAATCAAAATCAAAATCAAAATCAAAATCAAAATCAAAATCAAAATCAAAATCAAAATCAAAATCAAAATCAAAATCAAAATCAAAATCAAAATCAAAATCAAAATCAAAATCAAAATCAAAATCAAAATCAAAATCAAAATCAAAATCAAAATCAAAATCAAAATCAAAATCAAAATCAAAATCAAAATCAAAATCAAAATCAAAATAAAAGTTTTAAGTTTTTAGTTTTTAGTTTTTAGTTTTTAGTTTTTAGTTTTTAGTTTTTAGTTTTTAGTTTTTAGTTTTTAGTTTTTAGTTTTTAGTTTTTAGTTTTTAGTTTTTAGTTTTTAGTTTTTAGTTTTTAGTTTTTAGTTTTTAGTTTTTAGTTTTTAGTTTTTAGTTTTTAGTTTTTAGTTTTTAGTTTTTAGTTTTTAGTTTTTAGTTTTTAGTTTTTAGTTTTTAGTTTTTAGTTTTTAGTTTTTAGTTTTTAGTTTTTAGTTTTTAGTTTTTAGTTTTTAGTTTTTAGTTTTTAGTTTTTAGTTTTTAGTTTTTAGTTTTTAGTTTTTAGTTTTTAGTTTTTAGTTTTTAGTTTTTAGTTTTTAGTTTTTAGTTTTTAGTTTTTAGTTTTTAGTTTTTAGTTTTTTAGTTTTTAGTTTTTAGTTTTTAGTTTTTAGTTTTTAGTTTTTAGTTTTAGTTTTTAGTTTTTAGTTTTTAGTTTTTAGTTTTTAGTTTTTAGTTTTTAGTTTTTAGTTTTTAGTTTTTAGTTTTTAGTTTTTAGTTTTTAGTTTTTAGTTTTTAGTTTTTAGTTTTTAGTTTTTAGTTTTTAGTTTTTAGTTTTTAGTTTTTAGTTTTTAGTTTTTAGTTTTTAGTTTTTAGTTTTTAGTTTTTAGTTTTTAGTTTTTAGTTTTTAGTTTTTAGTTTTTAGTTTTTAGGGAACAAATCATAGAACAATTTGATATTGCATACCACCCTCAGAATATCCTGACTGACAGCACCGAGGACGGTATTTCCGGCGGAGTTGGTCGTAAAATTTCATAATCGCATTGTGTGTTCGCGTCTGTGTCTATGTCTTTTTCCCCCCTCTTTGCACATCGGACGCTGTTGACTTTTTGAGTTTGTGCGAGGACCCTTCCGTCGAAGTCAGTAAGCTAGCAAGCAGACAAGTTTGTCCTCTACCGAAAGGACGCCAAAGGAGAACGTCAAATGTCACAACGGATGAGTTACGCACATATTTGTACGTGGCAAACAGCCGTTATTGCCTGGGTGGCAATGTTTGAATAGATATGCTGGGATTTTGATGAAATTTTTAAGTTTTTTGTTGGATTTAAAATTGATTTTGTAGAAACTTTTTGCTTTGATTACAAGTCAAAAAAAAATGTTAAAAGATTGAGCAAATCCAAATTTAAAGTATCATCATTTGATACGAAATATGTAAATTCATACATAAACAAGCCATTTTTGACGACCCATAAACAAAGCAAGTCCTTGCCCCAAGACACTTTCTATTGTTAGTACATGGTCATGATGGCCCGTAAAGCCTCGAGAGATCAACTCAACGAACCCGGAACGCCTAAACAAATAAGACTCGCACGTGGAGCATCCTCCCCCGCGTCCCCTTCTGCGTACAACACTTACACGGAAAAGCAATCCATTCATCAGATACACTCAAACTCCCACCCTCCCACATCTCGAGCAATTATTCACGCAACATTAAATCAACCACAGAAGTTAGCCTGGACGCCGGACAAAGATAATCACTCCGGAAAACGAGACTGGACAGGACATGGACCAGCTGGCCCAGGGTGGTCTGGACACGGGAGTTCTACTGAAGATGTGGTAGTTAGAGTGCGGGAAGAGTGGTCGACTGCTTGGGCTGATGGCTGTAACAACGTTGTTCCTAGTCTGAGAAGAGTAAGAATGTGTGGGTTTGTGTTTTTAACAGTGCAGACAGAAATTTTTTAAACTTAATCTTAATTCTGTATTTTTCTTGTATTATTACTACTGCTGTTTCTAAATTTGTAGTCATCACTGTTAGAATACTTTAGAAAACACCACTCTCATACAAAGCCCACTATCTCGTCATGTCAGAATATGTATAACACAATGATTTATCTTACCTTTTCCGAGAGACAGCTGCTTGCGTCACACTTCTTCCCTTCCCTATCCCCACCTAACAGAAAAGCATTGTGCCTTCAAGCCCAAAGTCGACTTCCGTGTATGTTTCGGATCGGGCTGTCGTGAAATGAAAAGTGTCAGTCACTCAGTCAATCAGTCAACCCCACCCAAACAACCCACTCGCTGATGAGTCCTGAACACGCATCCTTCCTTTGCAAAACAGGCCCGCTTCTGGATGCCTAAGGCCGCTCCCGATTACGTCCCTTTCGTTTACAAAACAATTAGTGCTGTCAGTATCAATTTATCTCGAACATGAAAACTTAATTCCGTCAAGAAGGCGAAACCGAAGCCAGATGGCCTAGGTGGGTGTGGGTTTGAGTGTGGAACAACTTGAAGAGTCGGGGAAAGGATTCATGTGGTGCGACTTGGAGAAGACAGGAAATGGCTGGTGGAATCACAGACGATATAGACAGTTACACGGTACAGCAGCACAGCACAAGACTCACAGACTCAGTCGACTCCTCGAGGCTGTGGGAAAACGGAACATAATAATGTTATGCACTGGTAGATTTTTTGTTCCAATGAAAATTGACAAAGCATTAAAAAATAATTGATGAATTTTTCTGAAAGATATACGACAAATTAAAATTCTATTGTATGGGTCATCATCCCCAACTCAAATTTTATTTTTATATCAGTTTTTTGCAATTTGAAAAAAAAAATCTTGAAGGAAAAGCACTCCTGCACAAACTAGTTTCTAAAATGTAGGAAAATTTCCTACAATTGTTTTTTTTTTACTTTTTTGATTGGGATGCTGATTGCACAGACACAGTCTCTAAAAGTTTGAATTTTGAAAAAAAAAATCTATTCTCATTGTCACCTAAAATGCACCATTTTTTTCAATATGCGATGCCTCGGAAAATATTGGGAGCGAGTTGTGGCGCTATAACCACGGCAAATAGTGTCCAGGGCATTTGTGGAAATACATTGTCCCATCCCCGAGGGTCCCAGAGCACCAAAACTTCTTAGCATGGTGCTCCCAACGATTAATTGCTCTAAAAAAACAGGAACGTGAGCGGGGGATCCCCACGTTTCTTCCTCCCCTGTAGATTCAGAACTGTATTGTTGTTTGAACATTCGTGCTCAAACTCAATCCACTTCAACGAATCATCTTTGCGGTAAACTTTACGCAGTTGGCCTGGCCGCTTTAACGTGTGTGATGTTTCAAAGCAATTCATTGCATTGGGGCACTGCAAATGTTAATAATGACAAGAGGATGCTAGGCGTTAATCAACCTAAGGCATTTTCCAGGATGCCCTCGAAAGACTGGCTGCGCTAGGGTTAGATTAGATTGGATTAGATGCGATGCCTCGGAAAATATTGGTTCGAATTTAAATGCTTAAAAATTAAACTTTTGTGAAATTTTCCGGTCTCTTCCATAAAAATTATTTTTTATTTTCAAATCAGAAAATAATAATTTTTGAAATTTAAAAATGTTAATCTAGTTTAAATATCGAAATTATTATTGATTCAATAGACCAAAAAATAACAGATTTAAAGTTCTAACATGGAAAATCAAACCAATACTAAAATAATCTTACATATTTTCAATTACAAACGTGAAACATTTCAGTTGACTCTTTTGAGAACTGTTTTAATATATAAATGCAATATAAATGTTCTGTTATGATTTCAACAAACAAATAAATAAACCGCGTCTGTTTCGTCTTTAAACAATGTTTTAGTATTTTTTCAACGCAGTAACAATTACCTGAAAAAAAATATTACCTAATAATTTAGAGTTATGTATCATTTACATATTCCACTAAGAATTATGGTTTCCAATTTTTTTTTAATTTCAGGGCTTAAGAACTGTTTCTAATTTTTTAAATCATAGGTTGGATCTTAAATATTCAGCATACCATATTCACAAAGACGAACAGAACAATGAAAACTGCAACCAAAAAGAGAAAAAAAAATCCGAAAACTGCTTTAAGTTCGAATTAAAATTTTCTTGTTGATTTTTTTATTCTAGGCTTTATTTACTTTCTGGGCTGATGTTCTTCGATTCCCTGTATATATCAAGCTCATTTTTGTTCAAGAAGCTTCAATTCAAGATTTCAAAAGCATTGTTGAAATCGATGCAAGATAGGTATGCCTTACTCGTGAACTTGATATAGCAGCGGTTATCAACCTTTTCTTGGCTAGGTACCCCTTTTCGTTTTGCTTAAGCTGCTGGTACCCCTTTGTTTTTAAACATGAAATATTTTCACTTATAGAAGTTTCTTTTAAATTCCAAATATCGGATTTTTTTGTATGAGAAACTTAAATTTTGGAGAAAAAATCTGTTTAAATGTATTTGATACGTTTCTTTCATTTTTAGCTGAAATAATAATATTTTACTTATAATTTGATTGTTTTTCGAAAAAATATTTTTTTTGTAGATAAATGGATTATTTTTTATAATATCGCTATATTTTGTATGAATTTTTTTTAAACATTTTTTATCAGTTTTAAGTACTTTTATGCATCAATATCCCAATAAAATATGTTTTTTGCAGCAATTCGTAATTTGTTCCATTCTTAAATTCCATTTGGTACACTTGCCCCACATAAACAAGGTTTTTTAAAAGCTTTCAACAAAAACAACGAAATGATAAAACATACTTTACAATAGGTGCAAATCATTGGTAGGGACACTACTGATCCAGGAAAAATTGCATTTTGATAAAATGAGCCTTAAAACGAACCCTAAGCCTTATTTGTACTTTTCGAATATCATAAGAAAACATAGGTTTTGAAAAAAAAAAACTTCATTTAATCTTATGCCTCGCGGCGTTTACGTTGTTTTGGCGGTTGTGTGGTAGTAGAATCAATAAATTAAATTGCTAGCAACAATTTCTCATACTGGAAACATCAAAATTGTAAAAAATACGGCCATACGAGCGATTGTTCCTCTTGCCTCGAGTTGTAATTATTTTAATTAAAAAAATCAAATATTTTGCATCTCTAAAAAATATCTTTACTGTCATCTGGGGCGAATCGGGACTACAGTATGAATAGGGACAGCAGTTTTTAGAGCACTTAAAAGCTTGACATTTGGTTCTATCCGAAACTATTAAAAAATATCCAAATATTGTACAGTAACAAGGCTAAAACAGCTGTTCCAATTCGCCCCATGTGTCCCGTCTCGCCCCACACAGAAAAAAAAATTAGGTAAATTTACATCATTTATGATGTACCAAAAGTGCACGTCGTAAATGATGCTAATTTAAATTAGTTTCATTTTAAATTTACATGTCATCCAACGTAAACGGGCCGAACGAAAAGGAACTTGAAATCATTTAAATTTCCGATGAAATCAACGTAAATTTACCAAAGCTGAAATTTTTTTACCCCGTTGAATCTAGAATCTGATGTAATTTTCAAAAGCATTACGATTTGTGTAAGCACGCAAAATACTTAAACATAGCGTGTATTTGCAAGTGCTCAACACAAAACTCAAAATCAATGCTTATGAAAACTGTCTATCAGAATCTAAATTCAACGGGTTTAAAGCAGCAAAAATCGTTTCGTATTGTCACTTAAACTATCATCTCGGTCGTGAGCATATTCTGAATAAGTAGCATTTTGTTGACTAAATTGTTATACAAAGTTTGCTTTGAAAATTAACGAAATCACATACTACTATTACTCACGGTTTTATTAGTAACGTCATCGTTTAACCATAGTTCAACCGGTCGGTCAAATTTATGCTGGCTGGTGTAACACTTGCTTTGAACGTCCTAGGGGATTTCGAGTCGGCAATCACCTTGAGCCGCTTAGACGTCATTCGAACGTACCGTGTTCTGAGCCGATCACAACCAAGGTAAAATTGGCCAGCGGGCCGATCCTGGAAATCAACAGTGAAACGTCGACACTACGTCGCCATTGCCTTCGTGTTGTAGAAGCTGGTAAAGAGGTCGGTCCAACAGGTTGACAATGTTCGATGATCTGATCGATATAGCAATCCCCGCAGTGTGTTGAGCTCCGCAGCGTTACGGATTCGATGTCGGGCTATTGAAGAGGGAAAATGTTTTAAATTTTCTTTTTTTATATCATAATAAACTTACCATTGCCACCGTACTGCTCGTCATATGTCTTGCTAAGGATTGCCGAGAGTGTGTCGCTCATAGAATAGTTGAACATTTTACACGAGAAGACTTCCGGCATGATGTTGAAGGCCACGATTGGTACAATTGGCCTAAAGTGACGAATCAGTGATGAAAAAGTCGACATTTGGAGAATTTTCCCGTCACATCTGAAATAAATCAAATTTGTTTTATTAATTTGAAAATTAAATTCAGTTGAAAAGCTCACTAAGAGCATTTATGTGATCTTTTATCTGTCTTTGCTGCTTTGTACAATATGTAAGTACTTAAGCACATTCATGTAAATTTGAGCTCACTTTACAAAGTTTAACAAAATTACTCACTTGCTTTCTTAAACAGCTCAATGAAAGATCTGGCTTCCTCAAAATCCAGCATACGCCGTCATCTTCGAACAGCGGTGAAACTATCGGGTCGACCTCTTCGATTTAATTTGTATTCCGTTTTTCTGGAAAATATTTAAAAATATTCATATTTAAATTGAAGAGATTCATAAAAAAAAGATTTACTTACCGGTGGTCCTGTTGTCACAAATGGCACGTTAGAATTTGATCATTATCAGATAAAGATCATTCTATGCTACAATTCCTAAAAAAACGTAAGAATTGAAAGAAAAAAATAATTCAAAATCTAAAACAGACCAAACACTCGACCAAAACAACAACATACACGTTTCACGAAGGTTGCAAAGAAGCTACCGAAGATGACATTAAAACCCTATATAAAAGTGTAACAATCAGTCTCTAAAAAGTTAAACATCCGAAACGTGTAATTTGCTAAAATCCTCTTCCCTCTTGCGGTTAATGTGAGAACTAAGTATCCAAGACAACCACCAGAGAGAACACGTTTCTAGAGAAATACTGACTTAAGATCGAGTTCGAGTGCTGTATACTAAGTAACTCTTCGAAAACGTGTAAGTTTTTTGTCATCATTTTCGCAATTTCTACTACCTCTCCCGCAGCGTGCCGTGCTTGGCTTGATTCTTTTTAAAACCTTTAAAACATGGTGGCGAAGAAGCGCAGCTTTGATTTTTATCGTTGATTGTTGTGTGTTAACAATAGTTGGGCTACCTTGATTTGAAGTAATCTTTCTAAAACTATCAAAATTGGGCGCTGGCACCCGATCACAGCATTTTGCTATCGCAAGTGCCGCTTTTCGTGATGTTTGCTTTCTCCCGACTTCCCACCGGAAAAAAAGTCTCGAGCTCAAGGCAGGAACCGGCATGGCCTATCTACAGATTTTCCATTATTCGGAACAGTACACGGAAGAACCACGCAAAGTGAGGGCTGTCGTGATCCGGAAAAAGACATCTTATCGCTAAGGGAATCAGCGGCGGAACTAAAAACAGGTAAAACTGCGTTGGGTTAGCGACGGAGCTGCGGAAGAAGCGCCGCTGATCTAAAACGTTGTTCAAGGCAACAATTCCACCCCTCGCCATAGAGGACCAACATTTACCCGTTGGGAACATCTGGATTCATTACTTGGAAGTTTCTTGGCCAGCCGGGCCGATACGGCTTGGTTTTGGTTCAACAATTCTTGATGTCGGCCTTCCTCAGGACCACCGACCGTCCGGAAGCCAATGTTATAGCACCGGGAAGAGAACTCTAAGACGATTTCGCCGGATACCGATCCAGATACCGGATTTTGCCGGAAGAGATCCGGCCGCAAGTTTGTACTGTATGACGTACGCTGGGGGAGTTGCGAAAGTTGACTGTTTACATTTGGTGCATGTTTTTAAAGTTGAGTTGTCTCCAAATTCCTAAAAAAAAACATCAGAATCTGATAATTATTCAATATCCCGACAATCAATGCTCTTATCATATCAAGCAACACAATGCAAATGATCGAATTGTAAACAAAGAGTATCCTGCTCATGTCAGTTGATGTTTACATTACACAGAAAAAAATATGTGAATTTACTCGACACGGAAAAAATGAATTATATGTAAACTCAGTTGATGTAAACTTGAGATTCGACGTAAACGGTTGAATCACACGTAAAATCGTGTTTTTACGTATAATTTGTTGCAAATTTACATCAAATTGCATTTAAATTTAAATGTTTAATGACGTGCAAAAGTGTTACATCATAAATGATGTAACATTCGGAAATATTTTTTTGTGTGTAGGAACGAGCAGGATAGACTCTTTGTTTACACTTCGAGATTGGCCCAATTACATTGTTTTGCTAGAATATAACTTTTACCTTGAGTACAACTGTTTGTTTACATCAGATGCTAAGACTTATTTCAAATTTTCTGAAATATTGACGAACACCAGACGATTCTTGCAAATGAGTTTTCTAACATCACCAACACTTCCACTTCCATCTAAATGATATGAAAGTCAACAAACAAATGCTTAGATTATTGTTTTAAATGTTAAATCCAGCTATTTACCTTTGACCTCTTTATTCCACTCCGCACAAACAAACATCAGCAAATTTGTTCTCGTCTTCTACTTGAGCTGTCATTTGCGAAACAAATTGAAATTTAAGTGGTATTTAATTTAAATGTTCAAATTTTTAAATCAAAAGTGCAATTACATGCTTTTCATATTTTCAAATTTTAGATTTTGCGAATCCAAAACATTCATTTACATGATATTTGTGCGTTACGTTTAATCTCATTTTAAATTGGGGCTGTTTAAATGCTATACAACTTTTTACATTGAATTTCAAAATTACATTGCGCATGTTTACGATAAAAGCATGGTTTCAGTGTCGGGTAAATTTACATTTTTTTTTCTGTGCAGATGACGGTACTGCTTTTTTGAACATTGAACATTTTAACCTTTTAAACAACTCCAAAAAAGTGTTCTGTTTCATAAGTTTGAAGAAAAGTCTTGATCTTGAAATTGAAATAGAAAAATTTAAAAAAATCACTTTATCACACTTTTTTTTGTAACATTGAAAATGAGATCCATACTTTCCAAGAAAATATAAAAAAAAAAGTACCTTATTGGGTAACATTACATACAATAAAAACATTTTTTCCTAAGTTTAATTTTTGGCAAAACAAAAAGACAGGTCGAAAAATAATGTTAAATAATGAAAGTTTAGAATCTTTTACCAACCTGTTGAATTTTTTAAGAGATGGTAGTTTCTTTCTTTCTTTTACAGATATGAGACAAAAATTTAAAGAAAACAAATGAACAAAAATCTAAAAAACGGTACACTTTATTTAAATTAATAAAATTTCTTATCGAATGCAAGCGATTTTTCTCATTTAAATATTTGCTTTGTGTTCTGTCGATTTTTTAAAAATCACAGCTTGGCCAACAATTCGAAAAAAAAATTGTGGGAAAACCATATATTTTGTCTGGGATATTATTCAAATGTCCGCCATTACGGGGTTTGTCTTCCGGTACCCCCTGGACCGCTCAAGGTACCCCCAGGGGTACATGTACCCCAGGTTGAGAACCGCTGTGATATAGCAAGAAAAATATTTTTTCTTGTATTTCCGACAAGGCCATTGCAAATGATTTTTGAAGCTTGTTTTGCTCGTCTCTTACCAAAGTGGTTTCATTACTTACATGAAAAAAAGTATTGAAAATGCAGTCCAGTTGTTTCTTAATGATTAATTTTGAAAATATCGAAGTAAACACCATTTTTTTCGCAAAAAAATCTTTTTGGTGTACATCGAAATTTCACAAAAAAAAAATCTAAATATTTTCAATCCCGTTAAAAATATTAATCAACGCTAAAAAAATAGATTGATTTTTTTTTCAATTGTTCAGACTTCTATTTCAAAAAAATTAAATTAAAAAAATGATTCAAATCAGGGGTTTTTTAGAAAAAATAATTGCAACGGCCTAAATGAGTCTTTTATATGCAATAACGGTCATTAAAACTGCATTGTGTTTGTGATTTACCTGTTTTTAATTTCGATTTTGTGAACTATTTATAATTTGATTGAACTTGAACTTGATAACAACATTGTTATCTAAAACTAAAAAATATGGCTTATTCTTTCCATGCCAGAAAAGGTAAAACTGATTTTAAAAATATTTTCAGAGGAAATAAATGTTATTTCAAAAGCATTCTTTTGTAGAAACATTTGAAATAATACTCTTATTTAGCAACATTCTTAAACATCAAGTAATATTTATGTGTTATTGTTTCATTTTAACAATTTAATATTTATGTTTTCTGAAAAAGAAGTTCTCTATTGAGTCTAGTTGCTTTTCCATAGATCATAACTAGACCAATTTACAAAATATTAACAAATTAAAAATATTTTGCAGAATGTTGACAGAGTTGACTGCATACAATTATGATTATTTTGATCATCCCTTAGGCTTTTTCCATCCAAACAAGCCTAATCCTTTTAGTCATCAATTAGGATCAATAAATTACGGAGCATTTTAAGGGGGAACTTCTTTGGCTCATTTTTAATCACGACCCATATTGAACGATTGAATTTTGTATGTGAAAAATATCTTCAAAAAAAAAAAGCATTGTCATTTATGCATTTTAAATTATCATGGAAAATTTGACTAGTGGTAACCATTTTTAAAATGCCATTATTGTGCAATTGAATGAATATACCTTCCTTTGTAGAATGCTTACTTGTTGATTTTTAACACAAAAAACTAACTCGATTGGTTTGGTTTGTTGACAAAGTTAGGAAGCAAATGTTGAGAAAAATAGAATGAAAGGAATTTTTTCACTACGAAATGATTGCAATGTGCTAGACAAATCTTTTTTAATGTTTTTGACTTAAGGTACGAAAGAACCAAATTCTTTGTTTTAAAATATGTGCTTTTTGAAGTTTTTGCAAACGTTTTTAAAACATTGATTTCCTTAAACTTTGATCATTTTCTAAAGAATTGGGACTCTAGAAACTTATTGAGATTCCATATACAGACCAGACTTGATTTTTTGAAGGCCTTGGAAAAATTACACTTCGAGATAATCGAATCAAGGCATCATTTTCGTTGTCTTATTTTTGATTGTAAACTACTTTAAAGAGATTTTGAATGTTTAGATCCAAGATGGCAGCCAAATAGCGGTGATGAATTAGTAAAACGATGCATTTTGTAATTTACTAGGTATTCAATCATTAAAATTCGACAAAAATGGGGTCACAGAATTGGAATTTGATGTTAAAAGTAGGAAAATTCAAGAACACAAATAAATATATTTTTAATCTTGATTTCTTGACTTTTTTTTGATAAGGTCCTATAAACAAATATAAACATTGAGTGTATCCCGCTTACTCCGATGGACTTTGACATAAGGTGTGAAAGGGATACACTCAATGTTTACATTTGTTTATAGGACCTTATCAAAAAAAAGTCAAGATTTGATTTTTCGAAATCCTACAAACCTACGTACAGTCAAACTTCGGATAATCTTAACTTCAGATAATCGAGGCTTCGGATAATCGAGTCTGGATTGTACTCTAATTTGTATAATAACAATCAACAAACTTTTGTTTTATTACATCTAAGCGTTAATCAAAATACATGAAATTGCGGAGCTTTTGATAGTTAATAATTTTTGAAATATTTTTAGAATACTTTCAAATTAAATAAAGCAAGCATATTTGTTCGCAGTATTCCTATTTTTTATGATTTTTCAGAATAAAAGATGGTTTAAGTTTTCTGTATCAATTGTAACAATGAAAACATTACCGTTTTATTTTACAGTGCACCTCTTCGCAACATTGCCGTCGGCGGCACGAGCGGGATGGTTTTCCGGGGAAAACATGCCGACAGCCTGCAACCAACCAAGCCAGCCTACAACAGCCCGCCAGCCAGCCAGCAGTCAGTGGTTCGCCCAACCAAATAGATAAACATTACGCCCGCACGCTACTGCTGCTGCTGCTCTTCTCATGCACAAACTGTCAGATCACATTGAGTTGCTTCACGGAGCGCGTTATCCTATTTTTAAAGACAGCCTGCGTCCCCCAGCCTATTGGACTGTGGTGAGAAAATCTCGTCAAGGAATTTTTCTGTGGTAATTTATAATCGTTTTTAACAGAACTCTTCATTTCAAATCATCATTTTAATTTTTTTTTTGTAAATTAGTGTTTTTTTTTTTGTTGATTTTCATATTTTCACTTCCCTGCCACGTCTGCAAATGGAAAAAAAAATCTCTGGAAACAGCAGGGAACCTGCCAAGGAAATGGAAGAAACCCATTTCCCTCCCCGTTCACGGTGGTGCTGTTGTCGGTGTTCCTTCCTTGTTTTCCCCCCACCCCTCTTCCCTTCCGAGACGATGATGATGGCGGGAAATGCTGACATAGATTCCCGTTCCGCTGGCTGAGCCCAACTGGCTTGACTGGTTGTGTTGCCAGTGGAAACTCTCCCGCAACTAAGCGAGCAACCCTCATCTCATCTATTATTTACGCAACGGTGGAAAAACAAGAAGAGGAGCGGCCATGTCTCGGGACTCGGGCGAGACGGACAGACGACGGATCGAGTTCCAATCTGGGTAAAATGGTACGAGGTAAGGCCTGTGAAAGGGACCAGTACCGGTTAAAATCCGATTTTATTGGCCAAATTTTTATGGATTGGATTTTCTTGGAAAGAGAATTTCTGATTTAGTTTGAAGAGGTTAAAAAAATTGGATAGGTCATATTTCCACCCAATTTGCAGATTCTCACTATTTAAAAAAATATTTTGCAATATTTTTGATGCATACTTGTTGCTTACTTCTTCTTAAAGCATTTATTATTTGATAACGGTTAACATGTCTATTTCGTGTTCTTGAATCTTTGCAGGGTGAAAAAAGTAACAATTTCATATGAAATAACCTAATCAGCAGCAATAAAAATTAATTTTTGAGCAAAACTAAATATATTTTAACATTTTATTATATTTTTATCTGATGATATTACATAACATTGAGTTTCACCAAATTAAAAAAAAACTCAACCAAGCATTCCAGCCGTGAAGAGATACGCCTATCATATTTACGCTAGACTTGACAATCCACTCGATTTCCAGCCCTGGAACATCCCAAAATCGCGAGAAACCAGACAGCTGTTTGCTCACCGTATTACAGGGATTCTCTACTCGTCATACCTGAACCTGGGTTGTAATCTTCGTGCAAACAGAACCGTACGAAGCTAGCACACTTAAAAGCCTTTCCCTTCTCGGGGAGTCTGCTTTGTCGAACGCGCGCGGTTTATCCGCAAATTTCGCGAACTCCATCAAACGCGAATTTCGCGACTGGTTAGTCAGTGAAGGAGAGGGAGGAGGTTTTGAGTCGAAAGGCATTCCTCCGATGAGCTCACTAACGGGTGAATAAAGTACAAAGAGAATTCGTACGATTTTTGGCAAAGTTCCCACGGTACGGTTCCGTTAAGGGCCTACCTTTCTAGGACCAGACCACCAAGGAACCATATTGGAACGAAATTTGGGCGCGTTCTTTGCGCATCAATTGCTTGGAATATGGTTCGACGGTGTTTTCCGTTGAACAGTTTCACGAGGACAAAATTGAGTGCTGAAAATCCCTGGAAAATCAGAAGGTTCTTGCAAAAATGAGCTTATGTGTATTTGATGTATTTAGTAAAGTATTTGAAACGTACAAAATCTAATCAATAAACAATGTGTGTACCGTAAGCTGGGGTGAATCGGGACAGCAGATTAAACCATGTTTGAGCACAATATTTGTTTTTTTTTCTGATTAGTTTCGGCTACACAGTAAAAAATCATTTTTATATTACATCTGGGAAGGGGTACATCTTTCATGCCAGAAAAGAAAGTGTAATTTTACCTCTGAAAATGTTTAATTTTACCACGTTTCTGGTGTAATGTCATTTTTTCAGTCTAAATTGAGAAAAAATTGCATCAGAAAAAAGGCAATATTCAACCTTCCAAAATAACACCATCAAAATTTACATATTTTGTTACTTTGTAAAACAGAATCAGTCGAACAATATTTGTAAATTCACTTCAAAACTAAAAACATTTAAGTGCTCTTAAAACTGCTGTCGTCCCTATTAGACTGAAGTTCCGATTCACCCCAGGTGGCGGCAAGAGTTATTTTCACAAGGGTTATTTCTTTTCAAAAGTTTTTTTTAAGAGTAATTTCATTAATCAATCCATTATACCTCAGCACCTCCAATATGTTTAAACATAAAAAAAACATCCTTGCACTTTTATTTTTGTTATAAATAATTTTTGGATTCCTGTTTTTTCTTATGAATTTTCCGAACACAGATGCCATTAATTCTCTTTATTTTTTGCTGCAAAGCAAAAATTTTCAAAGAATTAATTGAAATGGTAGAATGTTACGTGCTCCAAATTTGTTAAATACAATTTTCTATCTTGTATTAGCTCTCAACATGAAGCCTGTTTCTGAATGTTGTTGACTATTGCAATCTTTTTTTTTGTTTCTGAAAAAGAAGCATTTCAGTTTCAATTAAAAAAAACACTGATATCTAATTTAATCAAACCCTAGCCAATCTAATCAAGCGCAGCCAATCATTCGGAAGAGATCCTGGAGAGTGCTTTAGTTTAGATTACGCCTAGCGCTCTACTTGTTTTGTTTTCTAAAACTAACTTTTGAGGATAAAGGAGTCATTGCTAGTTTCAAAAGTGTCTTATGGCAAATTTTCTCAGTTTTCCGATGCCTCAAAAACCGAAATTTTTCATTAAAAAAATTATTTTTCATTTTTTTTTGTTTTCTATATTCTTTAATTATTTATTGCAAACTTTTTAAAAACTATTCAGGAAACTATTCAAATAATGCATTTATGTACAATTTAAAGCTGAGATTTTTTTATAGGACATTTTAAAAATTAGCGATGACTATTTTTTCTTCCAAAGGTTACCCAGAAATCGCCCATGGTCGTCTTGAACATTAAATTTTAAGGTGCATCATTGCGTTGGAATGCACTAACAATCGCAAAAATCTGATACCTGAAACAAAAAATTAAATAAGTTTATGCATTGATATATCGCTTCTCCGTGCATTTAAGCTTTATTTTTTAAATTCAACCACTTCACAAGCACATTGGAATAAGTTTTCAAATAATAAAAAAATATTGCACGCAGATTTAGATTTTTTTTATGATACTGTTCATTACAATATTCTACAAAATTTAAATGATTGAACATTTCCAGCCAAATTTTTATACTGCACAGAGTTCCAAAAAGATTGTAAAATAACATTTTTCAACACCAGCTTATTGTATGTTTAATCTTTGAAAAATGTATAAAGATAACGGTGAATATGGAACATGGAAACACACAAAAATATTTTGACTGTGATTTTTTTTTCAATTTGTTTCAAATACATATTGGAATCAAATTTACAAGCAATTTTATTGCCGAAACTTTATTAAAATACTGAAAATTTCTCTATTGCTGAAATTGTTTTTTTTTAAATCTCAATAAACCTTAAATAGCTTAATCATAAGTTCAACTGACGGAAATTCTTCAAAATTTCCCAAAAGTAATTCAAAACGTCTTTTTTCAATTAAAAATATTTTATGTCAGGTGATTTTGTATCTTAAACAACTACTTACTTTTTAAGACAGTTTTCGGTTCAAAATAGTGCTTAGAAAAAACATTTGTTCGTGTATTTTGTGTGCCACGAATTTTTGTGTTTTTTTTGCCGCGAAAAATCACTAGCCCTATTTATATTCCATCCATTAAAGAAAACGAATCTAAAAATTTTGGTTAAAATAAGTGATTGCATTTTTTTAAGTTACATTCGAAAGATATACTCTGAAAAAACGACGTTAAAAAAATTGTCTTGTTTACAATATATTCAACCCAATTTCTATTCGAACACGGAAAAGAATGATTCATTCTTATTCAATTTTCCTGTTAGTTAAAATGCAATTAAATTTAAAAAAGATGCATTTTCAAGATTTTTTAAGAAACTTTGTTGTTTGAGATGAGTTGCATTTTTTTATTGTATTGAAATATTGAAAAGCTTTAGTCGGACCAGTTTGCTCCAATATTTTTCCCGTATTTTAACGTTTTCAAAATCATAATTTAAAAAAGTGGCAAAAATGCCATATACATTATGATTAACTTTTGCCATCGCTCAAAAGATGCCATTTTTTGTCATCTTAATAAATCATTTCCAAAAATGAGAATAAAAATGAAGTAATTTTAGGTAATCTTATGTTTTGTGAAAATCCAATTAAAAATTTGTATTGTTTGAAAATTTGTATTGTATTTGTATTGTTTTTTAAAGTGTAACATTTTTTTCTTAAATGTTCTGAATTTGCAGTAGACACCAAATCAATCAGAAAATCCATCCCCATGATTTTTGAATATTGCCCTTTTGCCCCTTTTTTAAATCGCTATCAGGAATATCTTCTAACTCGATTCCTTAGGCAAAAAAGGAGCTTTGCAAATTTTAAGCCAAATCGGTTAAGGTTTAAGGGTAACGATCTAAAGTTGACGAAAAAAAAAGTTTCATGCAATATCGCTTAAAACTCGCCAGGGTTACCTCGGATCGATTTGCGGTCTTCGATAAAGTTGTTTGTCATTAAATTTTAAGTAGGAATCTCATACTTGACATAGATCTGACACATTTAACGCCAATTGTGGATTTTTTTTATTTATGGCTTATCTCCATACATTTTTGCGAATTTTTTCATGCAAACTTCAATGACCCTTACACCTTAACCGATTTGGTTCAAAATTAGCACAGTTACTTATGTTTACCTAAAAAATTAAGCCAGTATCTCTTAAGATTTCCCAAAAAATTTCATTTTTTCTTGTCATAAAAAGTTTTATCTAGATAAAAAATACTCTAAAGTATTTTTTTTATTTTCTCGTTCTTCAGAGAATTCCTCTATAATATATCCCTCAACGCTGGAGCAAAGGACACCAGGCTCCACGTAATCGCCGGGGCCAAGATGGCATCCGTCACATCCCCAGCGCGTTTGAATGATGATGATGTGACAAACCGTCTGTGAAGCCTCCGAGGCCTCCGGTTGAGCGCGAGAAAGCTTTTTCCTTCTTTTTTTTTTCCTTTCCATCATAGAAAAGTCGACTCGTCGTGTGTCTCATTGAGGTTTTTCGAAAGGTTGGTTTTGCGCGCTTCATAAAGAAGGGATTATTATTTCCCATTCAGCGGAGTCCTCCTCCCTGGGTATATCATATTTTATCGAGAGACCCCCCGAAAAAAGCTGATTGTGGGGGTGGGGGAAGGGGGACGAGTTTTTGCCTATGGTAAAATTTGATTGTACATCAGGATCCGAAGAACGTGGAGAAAGTGCCACGAAGCTCACGACTGGGGCTGGTAAGCTCAACTGTAAATACAGCTCCAGTGTTTGTGTAGCCTCCGAGAATACTCCGTTTCTGTTGAGGCAGCCATCAGCAGACAAGCAGACTTTGAGCGATAATGATTGATTGCGGTAAGGATCTTTGGGCTGAGAATAAGGGGGGAGGGGGTTCGCCTTTTCCCTGCCCTCTAGCAATATCGTTATTGTGTTTGTGGGTTTATGAGCGTCTTAACTGGGTGGTGGCTTTAAAAGGGGTTCATTTGATACGCTTTAATGGTTTTCTATCGATTTTTTGGAATATTGCTTCAATAATACATGGTGATGCTAAGCAAAATTTGAAATTTGAAAAAATGTTGGAATCAGTATTTTTAAAGTACATTTATTGAATCTAAATATTAATCAGAAATACATAAAAAAAATCATAACTAATCATTATTGACTATAATTTTCAAGAACAACCTTTTTTCTATTCTAAAACATAAGTATTTCCCTAAAATTTTGGAAAGTCTTTGAACAATTTATTTTAAATGCAAATCTCTTTTGTTAAAGGTTCTGTTATGTTCGCAATGTGAATAATTATTTTATGCATAAATTTTAATTTATTCGAAAATACTTATTTCCTACAAATTTCAGTTGCAAAATTCTTTGAAAAAATTAAAAAATAAGACAAATTAATTATTTTCCAAACTGCAATGTTAAAAAAATTATCAAATTTAATGCTAAAACTATGACTAAATGGAAGCAATTTCAATAAGTTCTCAAACTATCAAGTTAAAAAAAGTCAATTCTGTGACCAGAACCAAATCCACTCTAATCACTGAACCATCATCCCAAATCCGATGATGATGTTCCCAAAAAGTCTCATTTAAAATCCTCCACCCACCTACTCTTTATCTCGAACTGAAAATTTTCCAAACTCAAACGACAATTTCCATCAAAGCGGATACACAAATGAATGGAAACAGTTCTTTCTCTCTCTCTCCATTTCCAGAGCCGACCATTTAAAACCCCAAAAATCCTAATGAAACGTCCCCGAGATTACAAATGTTTGATCTGGCTAAACACTCGGGCTTTTCCTCTCCGATTGCGATTGTGACTCTGGAGGTGCATTCCCCCGGCCACTATCGCATGTGGATCAACGAGGGCAAATTTTCCCACTTTTTGCTCTAGCCCAACCGATGCGGCTCTGTGTTTTGCTACTGTTTCAATTAACATAATGTGCTCCGATGGTTTGGCAGATTCCACCCACCCAAAACATGGACAGAAAAAGGACCAACAGCAACTGTGTGGGTGTGTGCGCTGTCAGTGCAGGTTTCAATTAGAGCTCGGACGAATATCCCGGGCTTCTAATTTGAAGATCCTATCTGTCACCTGGTTTTGCGGGGCAAACATTTTTCGGTGGAAGACCATCGTTTGTTCGTTTGGGATTTTTGGAATGATTACGACCAATCTGGCTGGGTGATATACAGAATGAACTCGCTGTGCAGAAACTCATTCGGATAAAGGCACCAGATTTAGGTAATCCGATGCTGAATGTGGCAGAATAGAAGAACACTGAAACAAAAAACTATGACTGAAAAAAAATATTTTCTCTGTTTTTATTGATTCTAATGCATTTGAAACAATTAATTTCAAAATTGATATTTATTTCTGAAGCAAAATAAAAGATCACTTGAAAAAGAAACTATTTTGAAAAACGACGGAAATTTATGATTTCTACATTTTTTTTTTTTTAAATTGAAATCATATTGCAATCGATGTTAACAATTATTAACCCTAGATTTTTTTATTTCTATTAGTTGTGTTATTCAATTCAATTCAATCAGTGTTTTATTACAATTAAACAGTTCTGCTCCAGGATGCAACATTGTCAATTCAGAAATTTGGAGAAACTTTCAACTGAGATCAATGCATAAGCCTTTGCAGGGAGGGTACATATGTCTATGTTCAGATTGCTAGCTAAGTACTTTTTTGGGAAAATATTTTTTGAGAAGAGGCTTAATTCAAAATTTATTAACTTGATTACAGTAAATAAAATGGTTAAAGTTCAAAATGATTTTGACTTAATTATAAACAAACAATTCTAGAACTGAAATTTTGTCCAACATTTAATAGTGAAAAATTAGAAAAAAATTGTCTTATTTTCACAAATCTTATTTTTCTTGATTTTTTTCCAGGTAAAATATTCTCTATGCATTTGTTTTGTCTTAAGAAGCCAACAAAACGAGCATGTGAATGTTTCAAACATTGTAATACTAGAAGGAATTATCCGATCGATTTGGTGTCTTCCGCAAAGTTGTAGATTATGACTGAAATTAGTACACGGAAAAAATAGTCTCAATTTTTTTTAATCAACCCTTTAATCACAAAAGCTAAATTCCCAAAAAAAAAATTCTATGATTGTTTATATATGTTAAGGGGAACTTAAACAGGTTTTTATTGCACTAGAATTTTGAGTAGCATAATACAAACGAAATTATTTTTTTGAATTATCACTACCCGAGTAGACGGAAATAACTTGGGAATAACATTTTTTGATATTTGAATGTACTAAGCCAATAACATTTTACGTTATTTATAACAGGATTTGTTATTCTTCGTTATGATTTTTTTGTTATTGGATTGTTATTGTGATAACAGACTAATAACCTTTTTAGTTATTCTTCGAACAAATCTTTGTCATTATTTTTTGTTATTTTAACAACTAATCCGATCATCCCAATAACAGTTGGAGGTATTCTTCCATAACAAAAAATGTTATTCCAAAGTTGTTTTGGCTTTCAACCAATATCAGACCGTTAACAATTTTTGTTATGATAACATAAACTGTTATTAAACTCTTAAGCAAAAATGGGGTTTTCAAGAAAATTCCATAACACATTCTGTTATTTTAACAGTATTTGTTATTGAAATGGCATGGATTTTGTTATTACCGTCTGCCCGGGTAATTTAGGCAAAAAATACTTCAAAATTTTATAATACACCGTTTTCAAGTTAAAGAAATTTTTAAAAATCATTTTTTTCGGCATTTAGCCGTTACAAGCCTAGGTTTCAACATTTGGATGAAAAAAAAAATATTTTAAAATGCATTTTACACGCGTCCAGTTGCTTTCTAATCATTAGTTTTCAAAATATTGATGCATTTCTCGAAAAAAATACTTTTCGTGGGACTGTACATTGGTATTTCATGAAAATTTAAAATGTCTTCAAAGGAGTTCAAACATGCTAAATATGATTTTAAACGCAGGAAAATGCATTTTAACTGGTTATCGATTGATTAAACTTTGATTTCATTAAATTTTTGAAGTTTTTCGAAAAAATATATTTTTTCATTCCCGATTATTCAGACCGACTTTAAAGAGGGAGGCGACATAAACTTTTAATTTATATTTATTCAGTTTTTTTTTTGTACAGTAAAAATATTATTGAGTGTCCAATCACAATCGATGACTTTTCACCTCAATTTTAAATACTAGCAACTTTCATTTATTCATGAAATATTGTAGCTTTCGCTGTTCAGTGATTTCAAATGTAGGAGGTCCTACATGTACAAAAGGGAAAAGGGATGCCTTACCCGGGCGGACGGAAATAACAGAATTCATGCCATTTCAATAACAAATACTGTTAAAATAACAAAACATGTTATGGATTCTTCTTGAAAAATCCATTTTTGCATAAGAGTTTAATAACAGTTATGTTATCATGAAAGCCAAAACAACTTGGGAATAACATTTTTTGTTATGGAAGAATAACTCCAACTGTTATTGGGATGATCGGATTAGTTGTTAAAATAACAAAAAATAATAAAAAAGATTTGTTCGAAGAATAACTAAAAATGTTATTAGTCTGTTAACAATCCAATAACAAAAAAATCATAACGGCGAATAACAAATCTTGTTATAAATAACATACAATGTTATTGGCCTAGTATTTTCAAATATCAGAAAATGTTATTCCCAAGTTATTTCCGTCTGGTCGGGTAAAGGTGACATAAACTTTGAGAAATATTTGCAACGGCCTTACCATTAATATTTATTTATTTTTGTGCAAAGAGTTTGAAACACTTTTTTTTTGAAACCATTCAATTTCTACGTCGATGTAGGTAAAACAAGCAGATAATTTTTAAATAAATTATTATTAATTTATATATATTTTTTTCATTGAAAACCGAACCATTAGTTTCCATTGTGGTTTGGTTGAGCGTTTTAGCAGAATTCTTTGTATTCACATTAGTTTCCAAGTACAAAAAAATAGCGCTAACTAGCGGACACTTGGAAAAACTCATTTTTCACAAAATTGAAACTTTGAGTGCCTCATCAACCTGCAGTCCGATCAGCAAAGCATAAAAACTAAAATGGTTTGATTTTTTGAAGATCTTTATAGAAATAATATTATGTGGAAATAGTTTTCCATCATGAATTACATTTAAAATGCAGAAAAATGAACATCTTTCGAAAAAAAATTACATTAAAACCAACATTTGCGTTTACTCACCGCTTTTCATCGTCGTTAACAACTTTCATATTACGTTGTATATGTATATCATCGAAAACATGCCATTCCATTATTTATTCTATCGTTGAACCTTTATTTAAATAAAATAAAATTGGGCTCCTTTAAGACTCATTGAAATAAAACCTATTACAATTGAAAACAGAAATGAAAAATATTTCAAAATATCATCATCATATCATGAAAATTTGGAAGGCGTAATTTTGGAAGGTTGAATATTACCTCTTTAATTTTGTAATTTTACTTCAATTTAGACTTAGAAAAGTGGCATTACAACAGAAAAGTGGTAAAATTACACATTTTCAGAGATAAAACTACACATTTTTTCTGACATAAAAGATGTACCCCTTCCCAGATGTAACACTACCATGATTTTTTTACTGTGTAGACAATACTCTGAAAAACAAATCTAAATTAAAAACAACTTGATTTATTCTTCAAGTAAATAATTTTAAAAAAAACATTGACTTAAACTATTTATACCATATTTTTTATTACAATTCTGAAAGAAAGTTCAACGCTTAAAAATTTAATTCAATATTTGCTTTGAAAATAACATCACTATCAGTACTATGGATACTAAGAAATTGTAAGACTTTAAAAAATGTTGAACCCAATAGTAAATTTTCGACAAACTTTTCACTCTAAGATTTGTTTGGTACACAAAAATTGGGAACTTTAGACTCAAAATGTATAATGAACGAATTGTTTCTTGTAAATGAATATTTGAAAATAAAATAAAATCCTGGAAAAATAAAAATACTCAAAAACCAAACACATTTTTAATTATAAAATGAAATTTGCAAAGGAAACTAATTTTTGTAATTTTTTTGTTAAAAATAATAAAGGTAAAATTTGAAAATTATCAAACTATACAAAATTTCTCAACCACTTCCTATTTTTGAAAATTGTTGATTTGATTAAAGTTGCTGTGATTTGATCTAGCAAAAATTTAAGGTTTTGTGCTGTACAGTTCATTATTTTTTAAAGAGTTAGCTTAATAATAGCTCTTATTTGAGTCCTAAAAAGTTCAACTTTTCAGCACTTGTTTTTAAGAGTGATACTTGAGTTGGTGAAACAATCGCAAAATAATAGCGAGAAAATTTTTAGAACTTATATGATATGTTTACCACTCTTTAAATTTGTTCAACTTTGCAAAATGACTTTTCCGAAAAATCACTTGTTGCATAAACTACTATTTTGTGATAAAAAAAAAACTATGAAATTCAGTAATTTTATTTTAAAGGGTATCTATTTTTTCGTTATACTTCTTACCACAGTCTACACAGCAAAAAATCCGATGGTAAAATCGCATGCAAAAGCATGCACATCACCTTTGTCAAAATAAACACTAAATATTACACACTGCATGTACAATTTTTGCAAACACAAAAAAAAGTTGCAACCGACGGGATTCAAACCCTGCACCAACAGTAAGGACTGGCGCCGTTGCCCACTCGGCCATCAGACCGATGATGCATATATGAGCTTGACATTTCGGTCAAGTAGGTTTCCCATACTGATGGGCTACATATTTCAGGGTGTAAAATCACATAAAACTGCATAAAATAATGCAATATTTATTTTACACCCAGGCCTTTTACACGCAGCTGGATTACTACTTTTTAAGCTGTGTACATCTGTGATCTCTGGTGTCACCAGACAGTCATAAAATCCCTGCTCAAGGTATAGATTATCGATTTTTATCATATCACAGCTCTACAATTTATATGAAGGATGACTTGTATGAACGGAATCGAAGATGCAAAAAAATACTGTATAGTCAATAGGAATCGAAAGTTTTATCCTTAAAAAAATGCAGAATTAAACAAGAACATTATTTTTTCTTGTTCATTAATTTTATTATTTATTGAAACACATCAAAAAGCTATTCTCTATCTTTTATTTCCAGTGCACACAAAACCTGCATCGCAATCCCCCGGAAAACATCACCCCGAGGACACAAAACTGCAGCTCCAAATCCAGCAGTCTCACTCTGTCTATGTCTCTCACCCGTAGCAGTAATTATTATCTGTGTGACATCTATTAAAATTTTAATTCATCATCACATGTGTGCACTGTGTGGCTGCTTTGAAGGTACGGTACTCCGTATCCAGATTTCCCTCCAAGCTAAACGTTCCACCATCCTTCCGGTGATGGCTCCAGAAGGGAAAAGGGAGTAGAAGCCTTGAATTCCTGCAAAAATATTTCGGAACGGGTCTGACTGTCAAAAGTGCAGCTGCTGCACCACCATTTCGAAGACTTGGTCCTCGTTGCACATGTGCAGTCATTACGGAAATTTATTCATATGATGGAAGAGCTTTCCCCGAAATGAATGAATGTAATATGAATGAATGGGTTCGTCCTTTCGTTTGTGTGTGTGTGTGAGTGGGTTCAACCAGCACCACCCGAAAAACCTCAGTGCCAAACGTTTCTGTTCCAGCTCGAGGTTTTTTTTTTCGGGGGGAGGAGGGCGGTTCAGAACGACATTTCTGGATTGCAGAAGTAATTTCGGAATGTCTCACCATGTTTTATCTCGGGGTCCTGTGTATCGTACGGTTCAGTTGAGAGGCAAAGTTTCAGCTCTGCCATTTCGGAAGCAGTGCAAAATAGTTTCCTCCAAAATTCCCGCTTCCACGTGGTGGCAGCGCTGCTGCCTCGAGGCCAGAATGTCACGTTTTCATTGCACCTAACAGCTGTGTGACACTTTTCAATCCCGTTATTACTTGTGATTACCGGGTAGTGTCCTAGATACGCCTCCAACAAAAATTTCTAAAATTTCCGATTTCAACTTGAAAAATTCCTAAAACACCTTCACCAACTGCGAGGAAGCTCAACAAGTCAATACTGCCCCAACCTTCTTCCACAGAAGCCAGTCAATTTGCATCCAAAACGAAAAACACATCAACCCCACGTGAGGGCAGCGGAAACCGAACCATTTGGGGTGAGAATTGATTGATTCGATGCTCCTGTTGCTGCCGGCTGCTACTGCAGTAGGTACAGATACATCGGTGGAATGTAGAGGGGCTTCATGAAATGAATACTTGGCCGGTGAAGACCAGTTCGAAGTTGAACGAAGGCTTCACGACTCTCGTGCGAGATTGGTTTGATAGGCGGTGGAGAAATGGGAGATTTTTTTGGTATCAGTAATGTTTGTAAATGTCATAGAAACATTATCACAAAAACGTCATAAAAAGAAATAAAGTCCAACATATTTTTCGACAAAAAATTACACTTCATAGCTAACAAATTATTTAAGGCTAATTAAATATGTTGAAAATTTAAAAAAAAAAACGTCATCTGCTTCATCATTCTTCAACTTTTAAAAAACAAAAATTTAACTCATTTTTAAAATAACTATGTCCAAACCAAATGGACGTATGATAAGGCTATTGCAAACACGCCGAATTTTACTTTAAATATTTTTAAGACTGTTGAATAATTTAATTTTACTTTATTTTCTTCAGCCTAAACGACATTAAAAAAACAAACAAAACAAAAGAAGTGTACTGTTCATGCAAAAAGTATAATTTTGAAAAGGAAAAAGTGAGGCCAATTTATTTTAAGTTCTTTGTCTGTTATTAATCTGTGTGGTCTTGAAAAATAAGCAGTAAAAAAGGCAAAAACAAAAATAATTTTCAAAAATAAATATTGACAAAATTTAAAAACCTTGGAAAAATACGATATTTACTAAAATTATTACACTATGAAAACACGTTTTGAAACATATTTGACAGCAACCCATACAAAAGCATTATCTTGAGAACGGAGTTTCTTATCAAAAGTTCCGAAGTTTCAATCCGTAGGTTTGTATGGGACTTCGAATAATGGAATCATGAACAATGTTTAGTTTTTATTTTCTTAGTGTAAGCATCAAATTTTAGTTTTGTGGTCAGATTTTAGTCAAATTTGAATGGTTGATTGTCTATTACAATAAAAAAATCATTTTATCAATATTTAATCACGGCCATTTTGGCCGTCATCCTAGATTTTAAAATATCTTGTTTTGAGGTTATATTTAGGCTTGACAATCAAAAATAAGACAACGAAAAGCATTTTTAAGCAGATTCGATTATCTGAAGATATTTTTTTCCGATCGAGTCGAGTCAAAACTCTATAGCTTTAAAATTAAGTTTCGTTGAAAACTGTTATTTAAATCCCCGAGGACATTGCACAGTGGTCCAGATCGCAAAATTAAATTACATGGAAAAACATATAGTTGGACAGATTTCAAATTTCCCTTGGACATTTCCTTATGAAGATATCTCAAGTTTGAAGAAAAATATCCCTGGGTTTTTTTTCAGCGTTTATAGTGCTAGGGGAAATATACCCTTTCTAATCAAACACCTATCTTCGTCATATGAAGAGATTGATGCTCGATTAAAGCTCCAAAAATACTATTTAGGCTATAAACTTACCAGCAACAGCATCGTCTCAAGTAAGCACGCAAATTTATGCCATTTACTGGCCAAAAAGATCAAATTTAATGCACTTTTGATCATAATTTCTATTTTGCGAGGCCATTTCTCATCATTTTGGTGGCACACACATCCACACGCAAGATGAGAGGTTAACTGCTTAACGAAAATCGCCATCAATATCTTTTCACTTGCGCTAACGATTTCAAAACGCTTAAGATATAAAATTGCTTCCATCTACCGGCAACATGTTCTTTTGCACATTAGTTAGTCACTCACTTGAAAAATAATCCCAAAACATGTAAATAATTAGCAAGCGCCATCAAAAAAACAAACGCGTTAAGTCTTTTGACGTTTCAATTTTGACTACCCATTCCAATCGGAGGCTGAAGAAAACCCAGCGAGAAGCGAAGGCAAATAAAGAACAAAGGGTGGCCACCAACACCACAAACATGCTGGTGCAGCGCCTGTTGGAGTGAGCCAGTGATGCCAGAGAATTTTCTCTATAAATGCTACTTTTCGTCTCGACTGAAATTGCCTCGAACATCACTTATCTCTAAAACTTAACCCTGATTGCTATGTTCATAAAACTGATTTTTGAAGGTTTGCTTGAATGTTTTCTTTAAATTTAGTCGTAGAAGGCGTAGATTGCTAGATAAAATTCTAGATTGCAATTTTAACCAAAATAACATCAAAACACCAATTTTCAAAAGAAATTCTCGGAACGTGAAAAATGCAAAAAAACATTGAAATGAAATAACGACTTTTTAAAAAATACTTTTGAAACTTTATTTCAAATTATTTTTCAATCAGCTACAGAATAAATTCATCATTTGTTCAATGTTGTTTTTTTCTTGTATTTTTTAAGTCACGTAAGATTGTTTTGAACATAAAATTTTCTATAGAACAGAACTAAAGCAAAGATTTTTTAGGACATAAGTATAACGAACTTATAATAGGCAT
Source organism: Culex pipiens pallens (assembly GCF_016801865.2). Lineage (NCBI taxonomy): Eukaryota > Metazoa > Arthropoda > Insecta > Diptera > Culicidae > Culex > Culex pipiens. Next base: position 24,114,452 of record NC_068938.1, read on the forward strand.
TGAAAAACAAAGTTGATCTTGTTTAGTTATAATTAATCGGTAACTTTAATATATTTTAACAAATAAATGAAAAAAATCATTTGTTTTAGGTTAGCAATTTTTGAAAACTTTTCAAAATTTGATGCAATTTTCTTCATGAGTTTCTTTAAAAAGCTGAGTATGGTTTCGTTCATTCGGTTCAAATTTAAATGTCAACCTTTCAATGTCTATCCCCGTTTTACGGTACATTCTAAAAGAATAAATTTTTAACACATTTTCAACATCAACTTACTCGCATTCTATAAATTTGATGTTTTAACAATAAGGCTGGTACAAATATTTTTAAAAGTTTTTGTCACCCCCCCCCCCTTCAAAATTGGCCCGTAAAATCAGGGGGCAAAAAAATATTTTTGCAATAAACTTCAAAATTTCAATGAAAATTCAAGTGCAACCAGCTGAAATCAAATTAAAATACATTCTCCTGCGTTTAAAATCATTTTAAGCATGTTTGGGTTTGTTAAAAAATCTTAAGATTTTTGAAAATTTTCGATGCAAAATCTTTTTTTTCGATACAATTCTTGTTTTTGTCAGATCTTAGATTTTTTGAAAATTAATGATTGCAAAACAACTGAACTAGTGTAAAATGCATTTTAAAACACTTTTTTCATTTAAATGTGAAGACTTTGGCTTGTTATTTAAATTTTTATATTTTTTTTATTTTTTTGCCCCCCCCCCCCCCCCCTTGACCTTGGCCAGGGCCGAGGGACAAAAACTTTTTTAAATATTTGCATCGGCCTAAACAAATACAAATTTTAACTAAAAATGTAAGTAAAAAATATTAAAAACTCAGTTCATTTTGAAAAACTTTCAATTAATTTAAAGTAAGGTAATGCTTAGATAGTGCTGAAAGTTGCGAAAAACAATGCTTTCTTCAAAATTTTACACAAAATGATTGTACAAGGCTAATCTATCAACTGCTTGATTATTTATGAACTAACTAAATATTATGTCAAGTGGATGAAAACATATTCTCATTTGAAAAATTATCACAGTCATCGATTTTTTGGAGGAATTATTCTCGCTTTAAAGTTATTTTTCCAAAAGACTTATCAATTAAAAAATATAAATCGATGAATGGATTTGCCATTGGTACTCTCTTCGTGCTGATTTCTTGCAATTTAAACTGTTCATAAAAACTCGAGGTTTGAAATTGATTTTGAAATTAAGGTTCTGGACTTGATAGCTTTCTTGTGTAAATTTCGCTTTTTCCCAAAGTTTTTTTTTTTGTAATATTTATTATATCTCCTGGAAAAAAATGTTTGTTATAAAGTGGAAGAGCATTTTAGAAAATTGTCTGCAAAAAATAGAAACTCAAATAATAACAAAAAATGATTCCAGTTTCATAGTAAATCATCCTTTTACCACACCGTCCGATCATTCCTCCCAGCTCATGTCCAACCTTCAACGATGGACTGAACGGACTCAACTCGATAGCCAATTTCCATCGTGTGGCTGCGCCCCCAAACGACCAGGAAAACGCGCGAACTTTTCCCAGCACCATCCCTTCACCGATTACCATCCCCCGTTTCGCCCATCATCATTCATCGGCCAAAGCCAATCAAGGGCCCTTTTCCGTGAGGGGCAAAAACGCGCACATGCAAAGTTTCACAGTCAGTGCAGTAGTGAACTCCAACTCTCCAACTTCAGCGTTCAGCCGGGATGGTCTCTGCACACACCACTTTAAAAAGTAATTTCCAGTATATCAGTTCCATTTCATTAGAGAAAGTAAATTTATTGTTGCCATATCGACCGGAACCTCGACTCCACCGGGTTGCGAGGGCAGCTGTAGGTTAGAGAGTGGTGTGACCTTCCGATTGGAACCGGGTTTAAGGGGATGCTGAGGTGAAGTTTGATATTTTTTCAAGTTTTCAAATTAGTTTTGTTTTTGTACATTGTGTTGAAAATTAAATTTCAGAAAAAAATGGGAATTATGTATAAAATACCACAACTTCCCCTAACACCATCCTGTGGTATGTTTTCACAACTTCCAGGACTCCAGGACGGGCATCAATTGCTGGTGGGGAAGCTGCGTGATATCATTTGCATCCCAGGGTCGCAGCACAATATTGGCGGGATCTCGGTTACGAATTATTAAATGTTGGTGATTTGTTGTTCTCTGGCTCTGATATCAGGGAAGCGGGAGGACCCGGTTGGGGTCATTAGTTACCCCTGGGAAGCAAGAACCGGGACAATTTATGTTATCAAAGGGGTGCTACGGCGTTGATTGCATTTCCTAGGAAAAGGCTTGGGAAAATATGTTTTACTGATATTATTTGATAATATCTCAATTAAATCTTTCAAGAAATGTTAAATAAATTTAGATAAATGTTTAAACTTTTGATGAAACCCGATATTTTGAATGACATAAAAAGTTTCTAAAATAAACTTGATTGAACACTATTGCAACCTCGTTTACGTCAGGAAATTGGTTTGATTCCATCGCATGATATGTGCTTTGATTGATGTGTATGGGCTCCAGCACATAGTTCAGCCACAGTTAAAAAGAGGTGGACCCAATTTTGTGAGCTCGAAAGCAAGCGCTGTGGTTTGGGCTTCAAAAACGATGTGAACCACAAACATCGGGGTGCACCACTCTGTTATCAGATATGAATTTCAATGAAATTTTTGCGTTATTGGAAATGGAAAGCTGCTGGAGATTTCAGGATGGCAGCGTGCAATCATGATATTGGAATGCCTAAACCGTGATTTGTTGGTTGTGCACAAATATTTTTGAGCTCGAAAGCCATCAATTTTAATAAAATGTGCTCGTTCCATCTAACATCAATTCAATTGTGAGTTTCAGTGCTGTATATATTTTATTGCAAATTTTTACCTGAAATCATCAACAACTATTTAAAAAAAATATTTCTAGATTAATCATAAGACCAATTCTTAGCACTTGTTTACCAAGCAGTCATTTTTTCAAGTTGAACTTTGGATGATTCTAATAATTTTCCATGCTTTCCAACTATTTGAACTACACAAAAAACATATTTCCACACCAAAGTTCCTATTCTAAACATATCTGTGAGCAGAAGTTGTAAAGTGTATGAACGCTGGAAATTTTTAATTTTCCCAACTTTTTTAAATAATTGCTCAAATTAATGGATGGAATGCAGATATTTAATCATTCATAACGGAATTTTATAGTAAAATGACTCTTTTATAAGCCCTCTTATTGACAAAAGCAGATTCTGTAGGAATAAAATTATACAGGACATTTAAAAAGGGGGTATATGGAAGCGTTGTCCCGTCACGAAAAATTACAATTGTTTAGTTTGCAATGGTTCGTGAAATCGGATTTGCATCATATTTTGGATTCTCTTCGTACTCGAAAAACCCTTTAAAATGCTTATTAAAAATCGAAAATTGGTCAAAAGGAACCAGAGTTACGACTGACGCAAGTTTGCGTTGTCCCGTCACGCCAATTTTTTGGTCAAGGCACGAATTCAAAAAAGGTGCTCATTTTTCGTGTCTAGAAGCAAATTGTGTAACAGGTCAGTTTTTGATCGATCTAGACTAAATCGACCCTCCAGAATCCAAATTTGCCTGTTGATTTTCCTAAATCTCAAAGGGAAGCGAGATATTCAAGATGGCGTCTAATATGGCGACTTAATGGAAAAACCACTATAAAAGGATTTTTAAGTTTAATCAACTAGTCAAATTTAACTAATTTGGGATCACTGACCTCTTGAATACTTCAAAGTATTCGGGAAATGTGAAGTTCAAGATGGCGGCCAAGATGGCGAACCTAGAATATTGGACATTTTTATACAGAAATGTAACAGGCTGTCAACAGGTCAAATTTAATTAATTTGGGGATGCTGAACTCGAATATAAGCCTTAGAATATTCTAAAGTCATTAGAACAGTCTGTGCGGCATAATAAATTCAATTAAATTTTCTAGCTTCGCCATATTGGCCGCCATCTTGGATTGCACATTCCCTGAGTATTTTGGAGTATTCTATGGCTCATATTCAAGTTCAGCGACCCCAAATTAATTATATTTGACCCGTTGATTGCCTGTTATACATCTGAAAAAAGAATCAAATTTTCTAGCTTCGCCATATTGGCCGCCATCTTGGATTGTACATTCCCTGAGTATTTTGGAATATTCTATGGCTCATATTCGAGTTCAGCAACCCTTAGTTGAATTTGATCTGTTCATTTCCGGTTACATTTCTTTATAAAATATCGAATATTCTAGCACCGCCATATTGGCCGCCATCTTGGATTGCACATTCCCTGAATACTTTGAAGTATTCTAGGAGTCATATTCCAGCTCAGCGACCCCAAATTAGTTAAAGTTGACTTGTCAGTAGAGATTTTCACAATTGCTTCATTTCGTGACGGGACAACGCGAGCAAAACCCTCTTTTGCAAAATATCTGCGTTGTCCCGTCACGAAAAGAAGTACCTGTCAATTCAACAAAATTTGACCAAATTGGGTGATCCAGGAAGCAAAATCTTCGTTTTTCATTTTAGTAACAACTGTAGAAAAAGGTTTTTTCAAAAACTTACTAGGAGAGCAGAGTTCTTCACTTTTGTGAATAAAAATCAAAATGATCCAATTGTACGATGTTGTCCCGTCACGCTACATTTGTATCTCTCTTGACTCAAACTTTGTGTTTTTAAATGTTTGCTGGAGTGAATCTTATTGGAAATTTAATGTACTTTCCAAATTTGTATAAATATTGGTACCTTTTTCCACAGATTTTAAAGTTATCAGCAAAAAAACTTAAAATAAATGCGTACAAACGTTGTCCCGTCACGAAAGAATCGGTCATAACTAAAATCAAAATATATTTACAAAGCGACATATTTTTTTCAGAATAATTAAAATTTTAACCAAATTATGGATTCAATCAGCTGAAAACAATTTAAAGTGCATTTCCCTGCATTTAGAATCATTTGTTACATGTTTAAGCTCGCTTAAAAATATTTTCAATCTGTGAATTTTCGAAAATGTATTTTTTAAACATTTCATATAAATTTAGATTTTATTGAAACTTATGATTGCAAACCAATTGTACTAGTGTTAAATGAATTTTTAAAGAACTTTTGATTAAAATTTTAAAACTCTTCCTTATTGAATTTATTTCAATGTTACATTTATTATTATTTTTTGTTTCTGGGGACCTAAATTCGGCATTAGAGCGTCCAATTTCCCGGGGTTACAAAATTCCCGGGAATCGGGAAATTTTCAACAAATTTCCCGAAAAATCCCAGGAATTCCTGGGAAATTTGAAATATATTGAAAATTTTTTTGATCCTGGTTCTAGTTAATATTTTGCAACACAATTTTATAGAACAGAAACTAGAAACAAAATAAGTGTGAGAATCAATTGATACATTGACTGCCTGTTAAAAAATACAACTTCAAGAAAATATATAAATTTTCTAAATTCTTTAAATCCAAATTCGTACTAAATATCAAATACTTATGATTAGTATTTATTTGTTGCGAAGTAGGTATTATTTTTTAATTACAGTGTTTTCGGTGGTTTGAATCTATGAATCTAAAACCATAAAATTGCTTTGAAATGTGTCTCTATGATAAAGAATAATATTGATAATTGAGTTTAAATGCAAAAAACATAATATTTTTTCAAGAACAAATCCAACTGGATAAACATTGAATTTACCTTAAAAATCTGCTTTTTCACTTGAAATTATTTTTTTTGCAATCAAAACTCAAAGTTTTCAAATATTTGGAGTAAGCTTTAGAAATATGTTTTTATTTTTGAGTAATATATTAATGATTTTTTTATGATTCAGCCTAATAAATGACTTCGGTAAAACACATTTTAATAGCAAAAAAAGAAGCAAGTAAACAATATATATTCCCAGTTGTGAATGCTTCAGAAATTGATATCATCTAAAATAAACCTTGACACGAAATTTTCAGATGAACTAATAAGTTCAATATGAACAGTAAATTGAATTGAGTTATTTCACTATTTTTTTGTAAACTAAAAAAAAATGTACCAAAGAGTTAAGAAAATATATACTTCCGCTTGAATTTCGGGAATTCCCGGGGCAGGAAATTGGACGCTCTAATTGGCATCTTTGACCAAAAAAATTGATAAAAAAAATACAAACATTGTTTTTTTCCTAATTTGCAATGAAAAAGTACTTCCGTGAAATTTTGATAAATAGCAAAATTTTCCAGATATAGCATTTGTTTGCCCATGTTTGCCCATTTTTGAAATAAATATTATCAAAAAGTTTAGAAAATTCCCACAATTTTGGTTTTATGAACTTTGTTAATACGGCCTTTTGTAGCTGGGATATGGCCATGCAACGAATATAGGAAAAAAATGATTATCTCAGTGTTGTCAAATTTGCACTTGTTTTTTGATCACCGTTTTCTTGAGTACTAATGGTCCGATTTTAAATTATAAAAAAATATAAAATTTGAGAATTTTTGCTCATTTTGATAAAATTTATTTAAAAAATTCTCTAAAGTACTTTACAAATATTCATACAATCCAAAAAATATAACTTTTATAAGATTTTTATGAAAATTAACTCTTTAAAAAAAAACATTACTTGGTCAATAATGTTAAACCTTTCTGAACTAAAACAAATAAAAACATAAAATCGCCTTTTTCGGAAATCATTTTTTTAGAGACAAAGAGTAATTTTAAAAATCAGCAAAACGAATCTTTCTCAATTATTATTACCGTTTCAGTACAAAGTGGTCCAGATGGAAAGAGACAACTTTTGGTTTGTTTGAAAATTATGGTGGTTCTCGATTAGGGTGGTTTTGAAAAATTGACTTTTGACATATTTTTGTGATTTTTGACTTCTAGAAAGTTGTTGGGCCTGCCAATCCAAGCAACTTTGTCTAAGACGTAAACATTTTATCTCGCAATCCACCCTTTCTACGGCCAAATTATGAGAAAGCACTGAGCAAACCTTCAAAAACTCGTTTTTTTTTTCACCGTAGCAATACAGGGTTAAGTTTTAGAGAATAGTGATTTTCGGGGCATTTTAGACACACTAATTTTTATTTGAAAAGTTATGGGGGACTTAAGGTTAAAAATTTCACTCAATTAAAAGTAAAAAGTTTCAAATTTAAAACTTAAATACCTCCAAAAGCGCAGGCCAAATTTTAAGCCTTTGCACAGTGGGAAAAAAGGGCCCAAAAAATTACCGCAACATGATTTCGCGCAAACCATCGATTTCTATACACCAAAAGCTTCGTTTTTGCACCAGGAACAATAATCCGATGAAAAATCGCACTGCACGGACCGGTGGCCGGAGTAGAGGACACCGGAAGATCCGGATTTTTGGAAAAAGTGCCGGATTTATCAAAATGTGAACTGATAAGCTTTCTTCTACCATAAATAGTGATGCAAAACAATCCTAGAATAATATTAAATACCATAGGACCCATTGGAACCGGTTCCACCGATCTCCGCTGGCCACATCCGGAACCGCATTAGGAAACAGTGTTAACCAGTCATGCGACGTATCAAACTTCTTGATTTTGGATGGGGATATGAGTTATACACTCCTCTTTTAAAAACATGAAGTTTGATATGTCGCAAGAGTGGTTTCAGGAATTTGTCAAATATGATCTTCGGATGTGGCCACAGGAGAACCTGGGAACCGGTCACTGGAGGCAAAAATACATTTTAAGGATACTCTCCATCCAAAATCAAGAAGTTTGATACGTCGCATGACTGGTTAACACTGTTTCCTAATGCGGTTCCGGATGTGGCCACCGGAGATCGGTGGAACCGGTTCCGATGGGTCCTATGGTATTTAATATTATTCTAGGATTGTTTTGCATCACTATTTATGGTAGAAGAAAGCTTATCAGTTCACAATTTGATAAATCTGACACTTTTTCCAAAAATCCGGATATTCCGGTGTCCTCTACTCCGGCCACCGGTCCGTGCAGTGCGATTTTTCATCGGATTATTGTTCCTGGTGCAAAAACGAAGCTTTTGGTGTATAGCAATCGATGGTTTGCGCGAAATCATGTTGCGGTAATTTTTTGGGCCCTTTTTTCCCACTGTGCTTTGGTTGCATTCAAAAGGGAGATCAAGCAATGCAAACACTACACGATCTCAGGGTTATTTTTATTTAAACTTCAGATATCTTCATTTGAAACTGTCAAATTTACAAGGGAAAAGTGTGTGGGACCACCCTAACAAAATTAAAAAATTGTCCAACGATATATTTTTTCTTGTAATTTTGCCCGTTGAATCTGAATCTGCGCTCAAAATTGAGCCAAGGTATCAAAATATCGTTTTTGTTCATATGTTGAGTTTCTATGTAAATTTATCAAACATTTTCCTGAAAAGTAGATTTTCAAAATCACCCTAATTGTGACCAAAAGTTGCTCCTTTCTAGTTGCAACCTCTTCTAAAGACACCAAAGATCCTCATTTTTGCGACCTGACCCAAAGAGCAGTGCGCCCAAGTAACATTTTTTTCCAGGAGTTCTACAAGAGCTCTTCAAGATAGCTACAGCATAGCAGTTTGAACCGCGGTAGGATAAAACTCTCTTCAAGTACTCTTCCAAACTCCTGAAGATGTTTTGAACAGAATTTTATCCTACCGCGGTCCAAACTGCTATGCTGTAGCTATCTTGAAGAGCTCTTGTAGAACTCCTGGAAAAAAAATGTTACTTGGACGGGTAACTAGTGGTAAAAAAAGATAACCCTCGTAAATTCTTAGTAAATATAACATTTAAAATGGTATCAGAGAATTTGAAAAGTGGAAATGCATTTAAATAGATTTCCAAAACATTTTCAAAGCTGTTTCATTTCACCCCAAACCAATGACCACTGACAGTTACTAAATTGTAAAATATTTGTGAAAGTCGCGTAGTTGCGTTGCTTGCGTTTAGTTTTTGCCAAAGGCATTGGTCAGATATAACAATTTCAAGATATATTGTTTTAAGCATTCACATATCATTTTTGCATGACCAATGCCCAACATGTTGCTTAAAATTCCTTGACGAAATTAAATCGCAATTTTAAATTCCTCTCCTCCAATGTTTTGAAGAAAATGTCCTTGAATTGATTTCAATACCTAAAATAATTTAGAATTAAAGCTCTAAGTGATAAACAAATCATCACCCAAAAGGAATCATATTTTCAAGAAATAAAAGAATAACGATTGAAAACAACAACCATCTTCCGTGAAAACCAATATTCAATATACTCAAATGCAAATATCCACCTTCAAAGAAACTGTCTATTCGTTCAAACCTACCTGGAAGTCCTTCATTCCACAGTTTGTTTTCCTCGAAAAAGTTCTCTTCCACCGCAGGAAAAAAATAAAACACTCACAAGCTCTCTGCAAACACTTCCCACCTGAACGTTAAAAATAACACCATCTAATCTGCCCACAAACACATCTCACTCCGAGCCTGTGAACCACATTTCCCACGAACGCGTGCGTCCAATCTTCAAATTTTCCCGTCACTCCGGTTTCGGTTCAGCGCTGATAAGCGTGCTCTTTTCCGTCTCGTTATTTCAAAACACACTCCCCGACTCTCCTCCGGCAGGCCCAATTATCCACCAACTTTTGCGGATGAGTTTTCTCCACCCGAGATCCGTCCGAGACCACGTCCGCCAACAGACTAACGAAACTAATTTCCCGCAGCTGAAATTTAATCTTCCCTTCCAAAGCGGGGGGAGACGTTTTCCATGGCAACTCTCTCTGAGTTTTCCGACTCTCACGCGACGGAAAGCCGAAAAAGCACGTGGTTTTCCCGAGTTTTGCTCTCTCCCTCTCTGGGTTTTCTAATGTTTTGATGTAAATGTTTGAGCAGTTTTGGGAAAACAGATGTTCCTTTGGCCGCCAAAACAAATCGTGACGGCTGGTTTTTGCCGGTTTTTGGGCTCTGTTTACATTGGGGAGAAGTGAAAATGCCGGTGAAAATTTTCTCTGAGAGAGTTGGTAAATTTTAGAGAATTTGGAGAGATGGAAATTTCATTCAAGAAAAAAACAGCTTTGTTGGATGGAGTAAGAAGTAAGAAGTAAGAAGTAAGAAGTAAGAAGTAAGAAGTAAGAAGTAAGAAGTAAGAAGTAATAAGTAAGAAGTAAGAAGTAAGAAGTAAGAAGTAAGAAGTAAGAAGTAAGAAGTAAGAAGTAAGAAGTAAGAAGTAATAACATTCAAGATTCAAGATTCAAGATTCAAGATTCAAGATTCAAGATTCAAGATTCAAGATTCAAGATTCAAGATTCAAGATTCAAGATTCAAGATTCAAGATTCAAGTCTAAAAAAGAGCAATTCCTAGAAGAAAAAAAATGAGCAGCACTTCAAAAGCATTAAAAAAACTCTGTGAATTCTGTCCCAAGGGCAAACACATCCCTCGCAAAGAGAACTTCCCCACTCGACAAAAATAGATAAACAAGCACCACGGGAAAATGACGATATGTGTCATTCGAGTCACTTCCAGCCCATCATCTTGCTGCACAGGATATGGAAGCAGTGTGAAATGTTGTCACATAGAATAGACGGAGACTAAAAAAAATCGAGTTTTCCATAGAGAATTGCGTTATTTTTTTAGAATTTTAATGTTTCTAACAATATTGAATATATTTTTCCAAAATGTATACCAAATTAATAATGTCAATATTTTTAAAACACAAAATTTCTCAATTTTGTAATCAATAATTGAGAACCCTCAAAACCATCCACTTCTATAAATAACACTTGAATTTCCTCAAGCAGCATGAATGGGAGGAAAATCCGTGGTGGGGTGGCTGCCATAAGGGAAGAATTGCCACGAAGCGCAAAAGGATGAAAATTTCCTCAATTCAATTTCCTGGATGCTGCTTCAAACACTTCTCCTCTCGTCATCTTTGTCGCCGACGGTCCGGGTTTAGCTTCAAAGTGGGAAAAGTGTGCCGCGCGCGTTCTCTTTCTCTCGCTGTGACTCATAAGTGGGTGCTCCAGTTCGTTTTAAGTTTGGAGAGGAGGAAAAACATAGCTGTCAAGTGCATAAGGATGGAAAAGTGGAGTTGACATCCTGCTAGAGTTTTGGGTTTTATTTTGTTACTTTTTTTGGTCACGTGGAGACAATATTGTAGGAAACAAATTTATTGAAAACATCAAAGAAAATTTTGAAATTTTATTAAAAATGAATTGCATTGTACATTAAAAATTGTAATAAAATTGAATGAATATTTTATAGCTGCAAATAATTTTCTGTTTTCGTGCTGATTAACGTTTTCATCGTTTTTATCGTTTTTATCGTTTTAATCGTTTTTATCGTTTTTATCGTTTTCATCGTTTTTATCGTTTTTATCGTTTTTATCGTATTTATCGTTTTAATCGTTTTAATCGTTTTTATCGTTTTTATCGTTTTTATCGTTTTTATCGTTTAATCGCTTTTTCTTTTTTAACGTTGGTATCGTTTATCGTTTTCATTTTTGTCATTTTTGTCATTTTTGTCATTTTTGTCATTTTTGTCATTTTTGTCATTTTTGTCATTTTTGTCATTTTTGTCATTTTTGTCATTTTTGTCATTTTTGTCATTTTTGTCATTTTTGTCATTTTTGTCATTTTTGTCATTTTTGTCATTTTTGTCATTTTTGTCATTTTTGTCATTTTTGTCATTTTTGTCATTTTTGTCATTTTTGTCATTTTTGTCATTTTTGTCATTTTTGTCATTTTTGTCATTTTTGTCATTTTTGTCATTTTTGTCATTTTTGTCATTTTTGTCATTTTTGTCATTTTTGTCATTTTTGTCATTTTTGTCATTTTTGTCATTTTTGTCATTTTTGTCATTTTTGTCATTTTTGTCATTTTTGTCATTTTTGTCATTTTTGTCATTTTTGTCATTTTTGTCATTTTTGTCATTTTTGTCATTTTTGTCATTTTTGTCATTTTTGTCATTTTTGTCATTTTTGTCATTTTTGTCATTTTTGTCATTTTTGTCATTTTTGTCATTTTTGTCATTTTTGTCATTTTTGTCATTTTTGTCATTTTTGTCATTTTTGTCATTTTTGTCATTTTTGTCATTTTTGTCATTTTTGTCATTTTTGTCATTTTTGTCATTTTTGTCATTTTTGTCATTTTTGTCATTTTTGTCATTTTTGTCATTTTTGTCATTTTTGTCATTTTTGTCATTTTTGTCATTTTTGTCATTTTTGTCATTTTTGTCATTTTTGTCATTTTTGTCATTTTTGTCATTTTTGTCATTTTTGTCATTTTTGTCATTTTTGTCATTTTTGTCATTTTTGTCATTTTTGTCATTTTTGTCATTTTTGTCATTTTTGTCATTTTTGTCATTTTTGTCATTTTTGTCATTTTTGTCATTTTTGTCATTTTTGTCATTTTTGTCATTTTTGTCATTTTTGTCATTTTTGTCATTTTTGTCATTTTTGTCATTTTTGTCATTTTTGTCATTTTTGTCATTTTTGTCATTTTTGTCATTTTTGTCATTTTTGTCATTTTTGTCATTTTTGTCATTTTTGTCATTTTTGTCATTTTTGTCATTTTTGTCATTTTTGTCATTTTTGTCATTTTTGTCATTTTTGTCATTTTTGTCATTTTTGTCATTTTTGTCATTTTTGTCATTTTTGTCATTTTTGTCATTTTTGTCATTTTTGTCATTTTTGTCATTTTTGTCATTTTTGTCATTTTTGTCATTTTTGTCATTTTTGTCATTTTTGTCATTTTTGTCATTTTTGTCATTTTTGTCATTTTTGTCATTTTTGTCATTTTTGTCATTTTTGTCATTTTTGTCATTTTTGTCATTTTTGTCATTTTTGTCATTTTTGTCATTTTTGTCATTTTTGTCATTTTTGTCATTTTTGTCATTTTTGTCATTTTTGTCATTTTTGTCATTTTTGTCATTTTTGTCATTTTTGTCATTTTTGTCATTTTTGTCATTTTTGTCATTTTTGTCATTTTTGTCATTTTTGTCATTTTTGTCATTTTTGTCATTTTTGTCATATTCTTTTTTGTCTTTTGTTTGTTTCTCCTACTCCTTATTTTAAAAATGTAAAGTAATCGTTAGCTGGAACGTAAATTAGTCATTATTTGAACAAATTGAACCAAACAAGCTGACCTTTTCACAACGTCCACCGCTGACCAGTTCGAATCCATTCAGTTTGTTTTTAATTAAAATGTCCTCCATGCATATCTCCCGATGTCCCTCAATCAATGAAACTAGAAGCTGCACGCGTGAGTGTGTGAGCGGTTATTGTAAAGCCACCGATAACATGGACCTACCACGTGAACTAACAAATCTATTCAATTTGTAATTCCCCCACCAGAGTGGAAAATTCAGTCACACATACAAAACACACACACATAATTGAACGAGCGAATGTTCACTTTTTGTCCACACGGAGAATCGACAAGCCCCATTGCCTCGGCAACCGCACGAATTATCAATTGATGGAAATCCTTTTCTGTAAACCTTTTTATTTTTTGTGCTTGTTTCAATCGAGAGTACCTAGGCTACAATTTGAAACAAGGACGCGGTCCTTGTACCTGTTCAAACACAATTAATTACAATCAATTTAACGAGCAAATTTTGTCCTGTTACAAAAAGAGGAAGGGAGATGCGGCGCTTGGGTGTGACGAGGTAGGGGAGGCATTTTGTGCTTAATTAATTGATCCGAAGGACCTGTTAGCTTTGATCGGTTCTGGATGGGAGACTTTTTCTAGTAGGGGAAAGGTATGTGATTTCAAAATAGTTTTGTTCATTAGTGCTTTAAGGCGTCATCCATAAAGTATGTCACGCAACCGGCCAAAATTAACCAACCCCCCCCTCTCCCCCCTATGTCACACTTTGTCACGCAAGGTTGAACCCCCCCTTCAAAAAATACGTCACATTTTGCAAGACCCCCCCTCCCTTGTTTTCGATGGGATTTTTTATAGTTTTTATATCTTTTTGTGTATTTTTGTCAATTTCAATATGAAAAAAATAAGGTGTCAAATTATTCATTTTTTAGAATAAACATTTCGATATAATATAACAGTTTTGTATCTTTTAAACATTAGAAGACCTGGTATAACATTCAAGTATTAAAAAATCTTGAAAACTGTTTTTCACAGCTTTGTATCTAATAAGTTCAAACCATTTATAGCAGTTTTCTTATGAACACCCTGCTTTCAAAGCATTTATTTTTATCGAGCAAGAATTTGCAAAATATTGAAGTTCCAGCTGAATAAAAAAAATGTGACTATATAATCAATTATAATGTGATACTTCTAAATAATAGTAAGCAAACAATTTTAGAAAAGAGGATTTAATTTAATTGTGTACATTTCGAATTAATATTATGCAATCATAAAAAAAACCTAGCGTGACGTCACAGTCTCGCAAACCCCCCTCCCCCCTTCGTCACATCTTGTCACACCTACGGTAACCCCCCCTCCCCCTCTAAGAGCGTGCGTGCTTTATGGATGACGCCTAAAAATAGTCTCGTTAAAAATCATTATGTTAAAACCGAGTCAATTTAAATAGTCACTGTGTTTCTTAAAGTTCATTGGTAACGTCAAATGTACCATTAGTAAGGTTACTTTGAGTGTTTCATTTGAAAAAAAAATCACAGTTAAATTTTTATTCTACTTATTTTATTAACTTCAAAAAAATAATATAAAATTGAGTTAAAGTAATTAAAAACTTCCAAGAATGCTTGGCTTTCATTTTTTTTTAATTTCAGCAAAATTATTGTTGTTACCAAAACCATTTTTGTTCTGCTGAGAATGACTTTAAATCTGAGGATATTTTTGGTACTTTTATATTCCTACCTTTTTCCACTTAATTTTCTTTAGAAACTTCTAAACTAAAATATTTATGCTTTCAAAGATATTTTGAAATTTTATAGAAGAAGAATAACTATATTTTTTTTAGTGCGTCCTTGGTTTGAAATTTTCATCAATACACTCAACCTCCAGTGGTTGGTCACTTTTTCGTTTGACACTTTTTAGTTTGTACCCCGTTGGTTTGACAAAGTCAAACTAAAAAGTGACGAACTGTCACTTTTTACACGGCACTCACTCACACTATCAAAACAACCCTTTGGCAGTGTGTGTGAACTCCGTGTAAAAGGGGCGTCAAACTAAAAAGTGACCCCGTTCGTTTGACAACAGTTGGTGTCAAACCATCGGGGTTTGAGTGTATTATCAATTTGCCCATAACCAAAACGAGAGGAGATGTGAAACTTTATTCATCATTACAGTTATGCTTCTATCAAAAATGGCAAAATATTCATAAATTTTTGAAATATAAATTCCTTGAACTTATACGTCATTTCCCGATCTGTGGTTCCAAAATTTAAAAAGTTATAAAATATAAAAAAGTTCCAATTAAATTGTAACGCATAAAGGAGGTATTAGACTATGACAAACAAACAAACAAACAAACAACAAGCTAGACAAGACACGCACTTTTTTGGCGTTTGACAGTCGAGTAGGCCCGGCACCCCCGATGAGAATCGCTGTCGTAGTCTAATACCTCCTTAACTAAGTGTTGTACAGTGTATTCCCAATTGTTTTCAACCGATTTTACAAGCTTTTTCAATTAAAATTCCAATTTAAGTCAATTTTTTTTTGCTCCCTGAATTTTTGGAAAAATTTTGACCTAAGGCTAATACAAATTTTATTTAAAGTATTTGTCCCTTGAGGTCGAGGAGGTGGAGGATAAAACTAGAATTCAGATTTAAGCACTAAATACGTTATACATTGAAACAGTCATGCTACTGTCAGAAATTTTGAAATTTTTGATAACTTCATAATTTTTTTCATAGAGTGTTGCGTCGATCTTCGATTTGTAGTTCCGATTTTTGATTTTCAAACAATTAATAATACACTTGTGTTGCAGCCAACCATTGGCCACTCCACCTTAACTCCTCTAGTTCAGTGTAAACAAGTGCCCCTCGCCAAAGCAGTGTGGTGAATTACCAAATGTCACCACACTGATACACAAACACAACGTAGGGTAGATTTGACATTTGTTTATTTACGATCTGTGATTGAAGAAGATTAGTGCTTAGATTTAAGAACAAATGTTACGTTTTAAGTTTAGTGAAATAAATCGTTCTCTTTCTACTTAAGCCTCCGAGCAGGCAAGTCGCCTCTCGGAGCACTCGAATCCGGTGTTTCATTTATACCGCCCGAACTCTGGTCCGCTGGTCGTCCGCTTCGTCTGCTGCTGGAAGGAATCGGTGAGTTGGTGGTTCTGGCCCCCGCGGAGTCGGCCCCTGGCCGAACAACTTGTTAACTGTTTTCCATCAAGCCCTCATTGAATCAAACATATTTTCATTGAATTGTCAAATATATTTTGAGTAGTATTAAATTTTTATAAAAAAAATCATAGAATTGTTAACTATTTGTATAAATTTTGATTGAGATTAAATATCGAATAAAATAAAAAAAAAATATTACCATTCAGTTAACTCCAATGAAATAAAAAAATGGAAATCTGAATTCATCATGAAAAAAACAATCTCTAAAAAAATCGTTGATTTCTTTCCATGTTGTGTTTAATAAATTCCAACTCTAATGAAAATACACTCATCCCAATTTTTTTTAAATAAATGCTGTCCAAACTACTTTAATATTGTACTTTATAACTAAGCTCAACTGAATTGATTAAAAATAACGATTGCTTGATGCTTCAAGAAAGAATCAAAGGAGTACTGCAAACGTTATTTAAATTTTTTTTAAATAATTTTCAAATAATTTATCATTATAACATTCGATAATTCCAAAATCTTAACTTCACATGTTTAACAGCTTTGTTGTATTGTTATGTATCGTGTATTTTTTTTAATTTTTTGTCTTCTTTATTAAAAAATATTTAAAAATATGTTACTGCATATTAAATCATTTTTTTTTTATTTTGTGCATGCTCAAAGATTTTGAGTCAATCTTCATTTGTCTTGAATTTTGTAAATTTGATTTTGTTTTTTTTTTATTTATCAGATAAATCACTAAGAAGAAAAAAACAGTTGAAAACCTTTACTTGCTGTTTAAAAATAGTTTGGCAAATTTACATAAATCAAACAGTTCAACTTTCTGAAAATAAATAAATAAACCAATGTTATTTTGAAGTTTAAATTTTGAATGATTCGGAATTTAAATTTGACAAGATTCAGCAGTAGGTATCGGTTTAAAAAAAGGTTTTTTATCCAGAATCACAGCTATTCACCTAATTTGATCCATCTCGATGTCCCACGCTTGTCGCGCGCGTGGGCAATAAATCGATTCTGCTTATTTGCTCACCCCCTTGTGTTGGCTTAAAAGCATCGCGTAACGACCATGTTTACCAGAAGGGGGTCTACCTGAGTTTAAATTGTAATTGACCTGCTGGGAATTGACCACCAATTACACACGCACATGCGACGCTCAGGAATTTTGTCGGTTTGGTCAGTGATGGATTTATTCGCAAAACATTCTCTCAAAATGTTTTGAGTTGCAAAAATTCCACATTGCAATTAATTAATATTTTTCTCGTGTCCGCTGATTAATGGCACCATTTCTGCGCGGGTTTTTATCAATTTAATTCGCACTCGGTAACTCATCAGGTTGTTTTTTGCTGCCGCGGGAAAATGAGTGGAAAATCATAGGGGTTTCTTTTTTTCTGTTGCTTTTATCCCTTTAGCACACACATATTATTATTACTTTGGTGCGCGTTTGTGAAAATTGGCTCACATAAGCAGATTGCAAGCGAAGCTCGACTCGCGCGGCCATTTAATTATGCACAATGAAAGCGTTTTATGCTGGGATGCGCTTATTATTTTGCGCGAAAAAAGCGCTTTCAAAAGTGAAAATATTAAAAATATTATCCAAGTTGGTGGGGGATAGAAAGGGGAGGGGAAAGGGTGGAATGTTTGTGCTTTTTAATTACAACGTCAGGTGGGAGATGAGCCTTTGCTTTTTGAATAGTGTTTTCATAGTATTTTTTTAATTTGTTGGAATTGAATGAAACAAAGATTTATATGACTTTTTTAGAAGAACTTTTTTTTTGTTTTGATTTTAATTGGCCATTCCTTCTAAGTTCTAAGTAATTGTAACTCAGAGATTTTTAAAATGATGGCATCTTGCCATGCCAGCTGTTTAAACTCCATTGAGTTGTCCACTTTGATCCGAAATTGTTGTCCCCTAAGTCACCTCCCTCTTGTCTGTTATCGTTACAAATCCATCTAAAACACGACCATCTCGTCCTTTGGAAGAGCCCTTTCCCAACACAAAAAGTACGAAAAAACATATTTTACATCCGTTTAAAAGGGCCTGCCATTAGCATTAATTAACTTTTTTTCTGGTCTGTATTATTTCTATCGCCAGGTTTTACATTTTCGATGGTGTAGCTCTTGGAAAACCTCATCATTTTCAAACAGCAGCATCTCCTTCTAGCTACCAAATGAGAAGGCAAAACGAGAAAAGCACTCCTAAATGGACCTCTGACCCTTCACCCTTCCCTTAAGTTGGCCTATTTCAAATGGAATATCCAACCACGCCGGAATGAATCGGAATCTGCAGAAATCCTTTCCATCAGATAAACTTTCGCTTGGAGTAGGAAGTGAAGCTCAGTTGCTTTTCATGGTTTAACGATGATGATGGCGATGCTTATTCCACCGGGTCCAAGGTTTGAGTTTATTGGCCTGGATTTGTTGTCCGTTGAGGACTCTTCTGGGTGTGCAGATTGTTTGTAGTCGGCCAGTAGCTCTATGGAAATGAAGTATCTCAACTCTCGGTAATTATTCAACTTTCTTCTCGGAAACGAATGTTTTCTACTCTTTTTGGATACTTCATGGAAAATTCGAGGTTTGTTTGATGTACTGCCGCTCAAATCAAGACCGTCCCATATGTAATTTCGTCAATTTTGAGTTAATGTGAACAATCAGAAAAAAACATATAAAATTTAGTAGTTTATTCCAGAAAACCGTAGCAAATTTTACTTTTTCGTGAAATCCTTACACGTAGCCTTATGGGTGGGACAAATTTGTCTTGCGTTTTCTCGGCTTGCTGTTTTTACATTTGGGACGGACTAGATTAGAGCAGCAGTGTAATGGGAGCAATTCTCTACGAAATCGGTCTTTTTCTTTTAATTTTAATTTTTGTATTTTTTAATCCGTCTGAAATTTTTTTGGTGCCTTCGGTATGCCCAAAGAAACCAGTTTGTTCATATAATTTTCCATACAAATTTGGCAGCTGGCCATACAAAAATGATGTATGAAAATTCAATAATCTGTATCTTTTGAAGGAATTTTTTGATCGATTTGGTGACTTCGGCAAAGTTGTAGGTATGGATATGGACTACACTGAAAAAAATTATACGCGGTAAAAAAATTTTGATGATTTTTTATTTAACTTTTTGTCATTAAAACATGATTTGCAAAAAAACTCTATTTTTAATTTTTTGTTTGTTTTTTGATATGTTTTAGAGGACATCAAATGTCAATCTTTGAGCGAGTTATGAATTTTTGAATCAATACTGATTTTTTCAAAAAATCGAAAAATTGGTCGCAAAAATTTTTCAACTTCATTTTTCGATGTAAAAATGATTTTGCAATCAAAAAGTACTTTAGTGAAATTTTGATGAAGTGCACCGTTTTCAAGTTAAATCCATTTTTTGGTGACTTTTTTGAAAATAGTCGCAGTTTTTCATTTTTTAAATTCAGTGCACATGTTTGCCCACCTATGAAAAAAAAATTGAAAAGCTGAGAAAATTTTCTATATTTTGCTTTTTTGAACTTTGTTGATACGACCCTTAGTTGCTAAGATATTGCCATGCAAAGGTTAAAAAACAGGAAAATTGATGTTTTCTAAGTCTCACCCAAACAACCCACCATTTTCTAATGTCGATATCTTAGCAACTAATGGTCCGATTTTCAATGTTAAAATATGAAACATTCGTGAAATTTTTCGATCTTTTTAAAAACAATATTTTTTTTTAAATCAACACTAACATTTCAAAAGGGCCAAATATTCAATATTACGCCATTTTAAAATGTTAGTCTTGGTTCAAAAACTTTGAAAAGATCGGAAAATATTTTCATATGTTTCATATTTTTGTTTCATACTTTAACATTGAAAATCGGACCATTAGTTGCTGAGATATCGACATTAGAAAATGGTGGGTTGTTTGGGTGAGACTTAGAAAACATCAATTTTCCTGTTTTTAAACCTTTGCATGGCAATATCTCAGCAACTAAGGGTCGTATCAACAAAGTTCAAAAAAGCAAAATGTAGAGAATTTTCTCAGCTTTTCAAAAATATTTTTTTCAAATGTGGGCAAACATGGGCACTAAATTTAAAAAATGAAAAACTGCGACTATTTTCAAAAAAGTCACCTTAAAATGGATTAAACTTGAAAACGGTGCACTTTATCTAAATTTCACTAAGGTCGTTTTTGATTGCAAATGTGATTTACATCGAAAAATAAAGTTGAAAATTTATGTGACCAATATTTCGATTTTTTTGAAAAAATCAGTGTTGATTCAAAAATTCATAACTCGCTCAAAGATTTTTTGCACAATCTGGAAATTTTTGAAAAGTTGGCATTTGATGTCCTCTAAAACATATCAAAAAATAAAAATAAAATAAAAAATAATGGTTTTTGCAAATCAAGTTTAAGTGACAAAAAGTAAAATAAAAAATCACCAAAAATTTTTTAACAGTGTATCATTTTTTTTAGTGTAGTCGATATCTATACCTACAACTTTGCCGAAGACACCAAATCGATCATAAAATTCTTTCAGAAGATACAGATTTTTGAATTTTCATATATCATTTTTGTATGGACAGCTGCCAAATTTGTATTTGTATTTGTATATGGACAAACTAATGATTCAAAATGGCTTCTTTGGGCAAACCAAAGGCACCTAAAAAGTTTCAGTCCGATTAAAAAATACAAAAATTAAAACTGAAGAAAAAAGACCGATTTCGTAAAGAATTGCTCATATGTTTTAGGGGACATCTAATGCCAACTTTTCAGAAATTTCCAGAATGTGCAAAAAATTTTTGACCGAGTTATGATTTTTTGAATTAATATTGATTTTTTCAAAAAATCATAGTATTGGTCGCAAAAAATTTTCAACTTAATTTTTCGATGTAGAATCGAATTTGCAATCAAAAAGTTGTTTGCCCACTTTTGACAATTTTTTTTTTTTTTTTGAAAAGATGAGAAAAATCTTTTTGAACTTTGTTGATACGACCTTTAGTTGCTAAAATATTGCCATGCAAAGATTTAAAGAGAGGAAAATTTATGTTTTTTAAGTCTCACCCAAACAACCCACCATTTTCTAATGTCGATATCTCAGCAACTAACGGTCCGATTTTTAATGTTTAAATATGAAAACACTTAATCAAAAAATTCCTTCAAAAGATACAAATTTTTGAATTTTTAAATATCATTTTTGTGCTGCCAAATTTGTATGGAAATTATATGGGCAAACTAATGATGCAAAACGGCTTCTTTGGGCAAACCGAAGACACCAAAAAAGTTTCAGCCAGATTTAAAAAATACCACAAAAAATCAAATGATCGAAATCTTAGTGAATTGCTTATGGACCGAGATTATAATGAAATACTTAGGGTTATGCTTTGATTTGATAAACCTTTCAAGACAATAATTATTACGGTAATTATTAGGATTTTTAATTATTGTAAAGAGGTCGGCATTTCCAATTGTTACAAATCGAAAACAGGTAGGTACTGACTAAACATTTTGCGATTGTTAAAAAAATCAGCAATTTTTTAAGAAAAACTTTGCCTCTCTTGTTAGATTTTATTGAATTTTATTGAATTTTATATTATTTACTTCTGACAAATTTTAATCTGTTCTATTTCATTTGTTATCAGTTTGAAATTTGTTGAGATACATAAATTCTGAAGCATTACTCAACTTAAAATCGCTTTATATAGAATGACACAATCTCTCCATAAATGTTTAAACCTTATAGATATGAAATTAGTTAAAAGAAAATAAGATTTTCGATGTGGTCAAGCATGGTCATGACTTCTACTGGTTCAAAAGTTATGTTTACACAAAAATAATCGCTTCTAGGTGGCTTTATAACACGTTTTTTGTATATCTCAAAAAGGGTAATTTAAAACATTGTTATTTCAAAAACATCGAAACACTGCCAAGTTTTTTTTTAAGGCAAAAAATAGTTTGTTGAAATTTTTCATTTTAAAAAAGTCATCTGGTGATGGAATCTGATTAAATCCTTGAGTAGTGTCATAAATTTGAATAAATTCGCGTTTAAGTTGTCAAAATAATTTTCATCTTTATTTTGCAAAGCAAAAAAGTACAAAAGTTGGTTTAAAATTATATTCCAAACACTCGCCAAAGAATGAATATTGATAAATCAATTTTTGGTAATATTTCTTGATTATTTTTTCATCAAAGTCGAAGCTCAAACCGCATATCAATTCAAGTGCGTGCAAACGTTTTCGTCAGTTCAATAACACAAATTTCAAATCTCAGCATTCCTTCAAGAAGGCACCGTTTGAAACACTTCAACGGCCTGCAAAATCAACGCGATTCCCTCCTTCACAGTCGGTTCCAACACCGACTGTTCTTGCTCCCCATCATCACCAGCCAGAGCACAAACATCCTCCTCCGATTCAATCCTTGCCTTGTCCGTCCTCACCACCAGCACCGGCTTGTAGGCGTCCTTCCTTCGTTGATCGCGCAGCTTCTTGAAGTACCGCTGACGCGGGGTTGCCTTCTTGATCAATCTGTTCAGCACTCGTTCGCGACTTCCCGGAATCAGCAGGGGGAAGAAGAACCTCCGAAGTGACAACGCCGGAGCTGGTTTGTTCTGCTCGACGAGTCTTCGCCGGATTCCATCCCAGGTTCGGGGTGAGTCCCGTGGGAACCAGATCGGCGTTGCTGCTCCCGAAACCGCTTCCGGAATCCGGGGGAACCTTCCCAGCCTGATTGGGTCTTTCTCCAGGTGATGCTTCCACTGGGCGTAACCATCCTTGTCGGCGTATCGATCTCCAATGTACAGACAGCACTTGGCGGCATGTCCATGATCGCAGTGGAAGCACCTTCTCCTCGTTGGCGATGACTTCCTTCCCATCGGGCGATACTTTCTCACCCGGAACAGCAGCTGCTCCATGAAGAACTCCTCCTCGGCTTGCTCGATCACTCCGGAAAAGGCGCCCTTGCTGAACGACTCGTTGACGGCTGTGTTGTTCAGGGTGTGATCTCTGCGGCAAGTCTTCTTCAGCGAACGGGACAGTCGCGTCCTCGGATATTCGTTCGGCATTCCCTCGTGATACGACGCTTCCTTCAAGATCAACGAAGCCTCGTTCGCCGATACGCAGCTGTCGTACATACGATGCGCCGGAAGTCCGTTGTACGGAATTTCGTCACGAGTTTGGATTATTCCCATGGTTTGAGAAGAGTTTTTGATGCGCACGAGCTACTTGAACCGGACGATTTGTTTGACTGGTGATTTTGGAACGGAAAAGTGCGCTTTTATAGTACCGCGATGTACCTGCCCACGAACAGTTACGAGTCGGGGTGACCGTTGTCTACCTGTATTCAGAAGAGTTAGCCGTCGGAGGTACAGTATTTCATACAGGTTCGCACTTTCTGGTGACGATGTCGTTGCTAAGTGAATACAGTATTAGGTAATCATCTCGGTAAAATTGACCTGTAATATTAACAAAATGAGATAGTTTTAGTTTTGAAACCTGGCCTATTTATAAATTAAAAAATACCACGTAAATCAATTCAAAAACTTCTTAAACATTTATCTCCAGCATAAAATTCCAATCTTTAAAAAATATTGGAACATGTCATTTTATGGGAAATTTAATGTACTTTTCGAATCTACATTGACCCAGAAGGGTCATTTTTTCATTTAGAACAAAATTTTTCATTTTAAAATTTCGTGTTTTTTCTAACTTTGCAGGGTTATTTTTTAGAGTGTAACAATGTTCTACAAAGTTGTAGAGCAGACAATTACCAATATTTTGATATATAGACATAAGGGGTTTGCTTATAAACATCACGAGTTATCGCGATTTTACGAAAAAAAGTTTTGAAAAAGTAACTTTTTGCGTTTCTCTTTGTTTCGTCGTCCGTGTCTGTCGCGGGTGACCATGAACGGCCATGATCGATGACGACCAACTTTCTCAAAATTTTTGTAATTGTCTGTTCTACAACTTTGTAGAACATTGTTACACTCTAAAAAATAACCCTGCAAAGTTAGAAAAAACACGAAATTTTAAAATGAAAAATGTTGTTCTAAATGAAAAAATGACCCTTCTGGGTCAATGTAGATTCGAAAAGTACATTAAATTTCCCATAAAATGACATGTTCCAAAATTTTTTACAGTCAAGTAACGGAAAATGGGAGAATTTTTAAAACTTTTTTTGTGTTTTTTTCGATGAAAAATACGTTTTTTCGGAATTCTGAGTATGCCATCAAATCGGGCGTCTAATTTTACATAAAAGTCCCTTTGACACCAAATTTCTATCTCAGGCTACAAATTATTGAAAAACACCTCTTTTTTCGCATGTTCAAAAATGGAAGGGGTCGTACCGCCCCTCCGTCACGAGATATCAAAAAACGGACCTCGGATTCGTGATCAGGGACAAAAGTTACCCCTTAGGACAAAGTTTCACGCAAATCGAAGAGGGGTCGGGGCAACTTTTCCCGATTTCGTGTGAGTTGGTAGAGAATTACCCAAATGCAAAAAAAGCATCAAAATATGCAGTTTAAAAGGATTAAAGAAATCAAAAAAAAAATATGAAAAACATTTTAAAATAAATATATTCAAAAAAATAATAAAGATGATGTATGTTTCTAAACTTAATTCAAAATAAGACACTCTTTAAATACATTACATATCGTAGAGTACGGAGTGTACCCAAGGTTGCCTGGTGGAAAAATAAATCTGGGAGAGTCATTTTTTTTAGTGTCAACCGGAACAAGGATTCAACATTTTCTGTGCCAGATATTGGCAGATTTTGCCAAATTAAAAATCTTCTACCAAATTTGAACTACTTTTTGATCTAAATGAATTAGTTCAATAAAAAAAATAGACAAATTTGTTAAATGTTTATTTGGATGAAAATGTTATATTCAACGTTTTTGAGGCCAATACATCAACAACTTAATTTCAACAAACTTTTGAAAAAAAAAATTATATCCCGCTTCCCAGTTTTAGTTTAATTGTAAGATTTTCGTCTGCCAGATTTTTCATGATTTTTTAATCCTGGGTGTAACTATAATCATGTGATATTTTTTACACCCAAATGAAAAAAAAAAACTTGAAATTGTCCTTTTTTTATTTCGGTGTAATTTTGTTATATATATATATATATATATATATATATATATATATATATATATATATATATATATATATATATATATTATATATATATATATATATATATATATATATATATATATATATATATATATATATATATATATATATATATATATATATATATATATATATATATATATATATATATATATATATATATATCCATTCAAAATTACTGTTTAAATGTAGTACTTTTACCCAAAATTTTATTTCTCAAGAATTGGTCTTCAATTTACATTAAAAAAAAACAAAAATATTAGGCCGCAACTAAATATGGCTTCGGAATGAAATGTGACACAAAAAAGACTTACTTTTTCCCTAAGACTTTACTTATGGAAAACTAAAATTATTTAAGACTTATTGTAATAAACCTACTTTCAGTGGTACAGATGGTTGTTGATCTTTTCGATATCAATAAAACTCCTTCTGCCAATTATTTTTCAGTACCTTTAGGAGCATGTTTCATTTTTTTCGTCCTTTATTTTTAAACCTCCCGCTCTAGACGGTCCCTTCAATATCTAAACAGAGTCGACTGTAAAATAATCTGATTAATCCTAAACTTTTTTTTCGTAAAATCGTCATAACTCTTGATGTTTACAAGCAAATCCCTTATGTTTTTATATCGAAATTTTTGTGATTATGTTCTCTTTAATTTTTTAGAACATTGTTACTCAAAAAAATAACCCTGCAAAGTTAGAAAAAAACATAAAATTTTAAAATGGAAAAAGTTGAAAAAAATTAAACTTCTGGGTTATTGCAGATTTGAAAAGAACATTAAATTTCATTTAAAATGACCTGTTTCAAAATTTCCAAAAACCTTTTGACGCCACAAAATTTCCATCTCATCACTATTTCAAGCTGCAAATTATTGAATAACATGTATTTTTCGCATTTCATAAATTGAAGGGGTTGTACCGCCCCTCCGTCACGAGATATAAAAAAAACGGACCTCGGATTCGTGATCAGGGACAAAAGTTACCCCTTTGAACAATGTTTTACGCAAATCGAAGAGGTGTCGGGGCAACTTTTCCCGATTTCGTGTTAGTTGGTAAAGAATTATCCACATCAAATGCGTGAGGGTTTTGTAGTTGATAGATTTATCAAACAATTCGACGGCAACATTTCAAAAGACATCATGTACATTTTGACACTTTCTGGGTTATTGCATATTCTGAAAGTACTCATAATAAGCTACCTCTCCACCAAAATTGAGCAAAAGTTACTTCAGTAAAGTCAGTTTAATAATGATTTTAAATAAAGTAACATAAACAAAATCTCTGGCATCACCAGTGCCTGTTTATATAGCCCTGTCAACCTGTCAAATAAAAGACTACATGAATCTCGTGACGAAAAAAAGCATAATGAAAAAGACGCCATGTACATTTGCCGACGAAAAGCGAATCATAACAAAACTTCCCCTGCACTGGCAAAAGGCGTCATGTACATTCGACGAAGAAAAACGAATCATAACAAAGGGTGATATAGACGTTGGTGAATTCAAAAGAAGTTATGTTTGTTTTTCTTAAATATAATGACGGAAATAATGTTTTATTGAATATGGATGATCAAATATCAATAAAAGCAACGTTTTTCATCGTGTGTTATCATTAGAACATCATTTTTTGCTTTTATTTTAAAATGGGAATTGAAAAATGATGCTCAACATTCAAATGCGTTTTTCTCAAAACGCAAGGTTTGTACATGATGCTTTTTGAAATGTTGGCGTCGAATTCATGCGTAATTGTTTGCAGAAATTTAAAAAAAAAATTGTGTAACTTAATCCGAACATTTTTCCACGATGAGTTTGAGTCAATTTCGCACAACTTTCTGGAACAAGCTTTTTTTACCCACATGCTGACGAGATACAGGCTACACGGAAAGAAATCCTGTAAGCATATCCGGTAATTCTATGTTTTCGAATTCGTAAACATTGAAATGTTTCCAAAATCATCAATTTGTTGACGATTTTGGAAACATTTCAATGCATTCGAAAACATAGAGTTACCGGATATGCTAACAAGAGTTGCATTGTTAATTTGATTTTGGTAACTGTGGTACACAGAAAAAAATCATGGTAATATTACATCTGGAAAGGGGTACATCTTTTATGTAAGAAAAAAGTGTAATTTTACTTCTGAAAATGTGTAATTTTACCACTGTTCTGGTATAATGTCGCATTTTCAGTCTAAATTGAGGTAAAATTACATCATAAAAGAGGTAATATTCAACCTTCTAGAATTACACCTTCCAAATTTACACTTTGATCAAGTCTCCTCACCCGCCCCTATATCTTAACTAACCTTATCCTTCTCGTCTCAAACTTAATCAAAGACTAATGTTCAATCTCAAAACTATCCTCTCACAATAACTCAAAACCACAACATCAGCGCCAGGTACAACATTGAATGCCCAGTTTTCTTCCCCGCCAGTAGGACGCGCAGGCGTTTGCGTTTCTAGCAGCCCACCTGGCGAAATGCCTGGAGACAACAACAAACCCAAACCAGACCCCGGTGATTTTCCCCGTTCTGAATGAGACGTTCGCGGGGATTTCCCCGCCATCTGTTCATTGACAACCGGAGTCGCCGGGTTTGCGGTTTGTTTTCACAAGACTTGAGCTCCGAAGGGGGGGGAGTGGGCAATAAAAGTAGCTACAGATAGTTTCGCTGCTCTACTCTAGGAAGCATGGGAAAGGGTGGCGTCACTCGAAAGGATTAGGCCGAGTCTCGTTAATGACGGCAGCCGAAAACTAAACAAACTTGAAGGATCTTCCGGTTTTCCTGGCTGGGAATTTTAGGAAGTAACTTTTTGTGTTGGGCGTTTCCCAGGGACAGGCGGATGGTGCCAGTTGGATAGGTAGAGTGGGTTGTTGGTTGATGATTGAAAGTTTGATGATAATTAAATCAATCTTATTTTTAAATGATTCCAGATCACAAATCCTAGGCACATTATCCGATATCTGGTAACGGAACGGCGGTTCGACTCCTTGAATTTTTGAACACTGTAAAACACGCGTTTTTCTGTAATTTGCAGCCTAAAATTTGGTGTCAAATGAACTTTTATGTAAAATTGGACGGCTGATTACTTAATCTAATCTATTCGGATAGTTACTCAACTGTAAAAAAAAAATGTGGGACATGTCATTAGAAGGGAAATTGAATATTGTTTAAGAATTTTCAATAACCAAGCAAAGGTCATTGTTTCAAATCGATACATTTTTTTTATTTTTAAATTTCCTGTTTTTTTGTAAGTTTACAAGGTGATTCAATAGAGTAAAAAAATGTTCTATGTATGTTGATTAGCCTGTCCCATTTTGAGGTCATGTCGAGGAATTTCAGGTGCTCACTTCTTAAATGATAGATTATGGTGTCAGGAACAATGTTTTCTTAGACAAGAAAAAATAATAAAATACTTTCTCGCACCCCCTAGTCGATTTACTGAAAAAAGTCACTTTTTTGAACAAATTTTCTTAATTCGCTTGGAAACAATACAAAAACTGTTTCGATCTGGTGTGTATTATCTTCAAACGATAGGTTTTTGTCCATAGATTAAGATGCACTATCAATATTGAACCAAAACATAAGTTTTTGGACTCTCCCAGGCGGATTTATGTCGAAAAAATCGCATTTTTTCGAAACTTCGAAACGTAAAAAACATTAAACAGCTCTGTGAGTAAAATATCAATCAAAGTGGAACGAAAACCGAGAAAAGTATGACCGAACTTGCAAGCAATTTAAATTGCAGCGATTTAAACAGGCAAATAAAATTCCAAAAGGGTGTAGCTCCAAAACATCACTGTTTACAAGAAATTTGATTTCAGATTCGGATTCAGTGGCCAAAATTACTATAAGAAAGCATACCCTGACCTTTGCGACACATGCTTGCAACATCGTGTAATTAGTAAGCCTTGCTTCTGAATTCTGAGAAATTTTGAAAATTGGCACTTTTTTTCTCACTAAAACTCAAATATCTCGGCTCTGGAGTGTCGAAATTGCATTTTCTCAGAGGGAAAAATGTTTGCCATGAAATTTCCTACAAGTTGCATATATTGGTTTTACTGGGAAAAATAGGCTACCCTAAATTAAATGAGAATTTCTGAAAAAAGTTTCGAAAAAATGCGACATGAATCCGCCTGGGAGAGTCCAAAAACTTATGTTTTGGTTCAATATTGATCTGCATCTTAATCTATGGACAAAAACCTATCGTTTGAAGATAATACACACCAGATCGAAACAGTTTTTGTATTGTTTCCAAGGGAATTTAGAAAATTTGTTCAAAAATGTGACTTTTTTCAGCAAATTGACTAGGGGGTGCGAGAAAGTATTTTATTATTTTTTCTTGTCTAAGAAAACATTGTTCCTGACACCATAATCTATCATTTAAGAAGTGAGCACCTGAAATTCCTCGACATGACCTCAAAATGGGACAGGCTAATGTTGATGCATAAACATAAAGGGGTTGCTTGAGAACTTCACGATTGTTTTGTAATTGTCTGCTTTCCTGCAATATCCTTCTGGGTTATTACAGATTCGATAAATTTAAGAAATTTCTATTCTAATGACTTGCCCCAGGGTTTTTACATTAGTATAAAAAGACAGGCAGAGGTTTTAAAACTATTTTTGTGCATTATTTTTCGATAAAAATTCGTTTATTCAGAATTTTGAATCTGTCCGAGATCCTCGGATTCGTGATCAGGAACCAATATTACCCCTTGACAAGGTGGCCACTTCGGGAAAAACAGGAAAACCTGGAAAAAGTACGGAATTTGATTCCACCGGGAGGAAACAGGGAAAACCTGGGAATTCTGCAGATAAAACGGGAAAATAAAAAAAAAACTATAAATTTCAAATGAATGAAATCAATATGGGTCATTCCATCTGAAGCGGAACAGCATTTGAAAATTACGTTCTCCGAGCCTGCTCAAATTTGGCAGAGCTGTTGATACTATCAAAACATGCAAGAATCCCAAATTTCATCCAGATCGGACCACCCCCTCCATTTTTGTACCTCCCCAAAAAATCGACTTTTTGGCGATTTTTGACCAAACCTCCTAGTTGCAAACGGCGATAGCTCAGGAACCACAAATCTTAGAAGGTCGGTCTTAGACTCAATTTTGAAGGAAATTGGACGTAGAATCCATTTCCGTGATCATTAATTTGATTTTTTTTCTACCTGTATTGCGATAATATTGATTAATTTATTTTTTCTACCTGTGTTGCGCAATTGAAAACTTCAAACGGCCGTATCTCAAAACACCCCATGTTATTTTTTTTAATTTGACCTCACCATCGTGTTTCCTGGCCAATTTTACATAAGAATCACTTATCGACAGAAATGAATATGTTTCGTTCCAGAGATATCGAATTTTAAAGTTGTGTGTTTTCGAGATTGCCTACATGAGCTTCATTCGCTGCATCTGCTAGAAGCACACAGGTGGGCTGCTCAATAACTACTACCTGGCCATTTATTGAAATGATATTTCATCATAAATAATTTTTACCAAATTGGGCAAAAATTAACTGTATAACACTGTAGGAAACTGAAGTTTAATCGCGAATGTGTATCTGCTCACAAAAAAAATGAAGTGAATTTCTGTGCTAACCCATAGGACAGAGCAATAACGACACACAGTAAAGGGCAGAATTGGATTCCGACGGAGCGAGCAGGAAAATGCAATTAATCTTGTTAGTAACACTGAACAATAAGTGCACGATACTTTATTGAGTAAAAAATATGAATTAAAATGAATAAAATTTGTTGATACGTTGTACTCTAATGAAGGACGATCACAAGGAGTAGAAAAAGGATTTCTGGAAAGTATAAAACTGAAAAATGTAAGAAAATCACAAAGTTTGATCTGCTGCAAAGCGGCTAATTCCCCAAATTTAGATGCGATGATTTCGACACCCTCCGAACACAATACAACTGCTGTCCTCACGTATAAAGTTTTTTTTTTTTTGATTAAATGTAAAATCATCTTTTAATCAAATGGATCAAAATTGATTTAATATGAACAAAATTTGTTGTCTAAATAGTGAAAATGAGTAAATTGGACGAAACTAGGAGCGAGGACTTAAGCTGCCAAACATACGAGAATGTTTGCCATTTGAATAAATATTTGCGTAAAATTTAAAAAATAAATTAAATCAATCATCTCCCAGAACACCAGGTAGCAGTTATTGATCAGCCCGCCTGTGTGCTTCTAGCAGATGCGGCAAATGAAGCTGATGTAGGTAATCTCGAAAACCCAAAACTTTAAAATTCGATATCTCTGGAACGAAACATATTCATTTCTGTCGATAAGTGATTCTTATGTAAAATTGGCCGGGGAACACGATGGTGAGGTCAAATAAAAAAAAATAACATGGGGTGTTTTGAGATACGGCCGTTTAAAGTTTTCAATTGCGCAATACAGGTAGAAAAAATAAATTAATCAAAATTTTGATCACGGAAATGGATTCTACGTCCAATTTCCTTCAAAATTGAGTCTAAGACCGACCTTCTAAGATTTGTGGTCCTGAGCTATCGCCGTTTGAAACTAGGAGGTTTGGTCAAAAATCGCCAAAAAGTCGATTTTTTGGGGAGGTACAAAAATGGAGGGGGTGGTCCGATTTGGATGAAATTTGGGAGTCTTGCATGTTTTGATAGTATCAACAGCTCTGCCAAATTTGAGCAGGATCGGAGAGGGTAATTTTCAAATTTGCATTTTTTCGTGCACAGTTGAGATGGAATGACCCATGTTATTTTTTCTCGATAAGAACGTTATTCTAAT
The DNA here is from genome assembly GCF_016801865.2 of Culex pipiens pallens. Taxonomy (NCBI): domain Eukaryota; kingdom Metazoa; phylum Arthropoda; class Insecta; order Diptera; family Culicidae; genus Culex; species Culex pipiens. Next base: position 24,146,552 of record NC_068938.1, read on the forward strand.
TATTCTAACATTATTGTAAATGAATAGTTCGGGAAAACTACGTTTGTAAAAGACTGAAGCCTCCAGGCTTGGATTTTTTTTCAGTTGAGCATCATTATATTTATATCTCTAGCAAACCAGGTTTTTTAATTAGAGAATACATTCAAATTTTCCATTGAAATGTGGTATTGGTAGTCAGAATCAGATAAAGTAAAATTTGTTTAAGTCTTTTTTTTTCATTGGGCCGTTGCATATATTTTTCAAAGTTTATGTCGCCCCCCCCCCCCCTCCCTTCAACATTGGTCTGAAAAATCAGTGGGCAAAAAAAATATTTTTCCAGAAAACTTAAAAATTTCCATGAAAATAGAAGTCTAATCAACTGAAAACAATCTAAAATGCATTTTTCTGCATTGATAATCATATTTAGCATGTTTGGGCTAGTTTAAAAATGTTTTGAATTTTTATGAAATTCCAATGTACAGCACCGCAAAAATTTTATTTTTCGCAAAAAATAAAATTTTCGTCAATACTAAGATATTTTGGAAACTAATGATGGCAAAACAACTGGACAGGTGTATAATGCATTTTAAAACACTTTTTTCATTCAAATGTTGATACCGTGGCTCGTTATTTCAATTTTTATACTTTTTTAATTTTTTTGGAATATTCTAACAGTTAAGGGTTTTCTCGAGATTATTATTTTTTAAACATGTACTGGGGTAGGCCACACAAAGTCCATGCACTATTTTGGAAAACATAGTTTGTTCAACAGTGTTCAGAAAAATAGTTACGTTAAAAATTCTTAGTTTAAATTCAGGGGTGAATATGACTATCAATAGTTTTTCTTGGTAAAATCATATTTTAGATGTTCAAACATTATTTGTACGTTAAATTTACCATCACTAAAGTAGCTGATATAGTTTTAAAGAAAAAATCAATGTTTATATTTAGTTAACTAAGTTTATAAACTTTTAAACAAAATACATATAAATTTTAGGTAAAATTGCTATAAAGTTGGAATTTTGCCTGAAATTTGTTAAAACCAGTTTTGTTTATGAAACCATCGATTTATATAGCATTTTATACTGAATTCGAAGCACGAATCACAAGTTTTCATATTTTACATGAAATTTGTTCAACTGAAATTGCCTATAAATTTGGAGATTTTTTTAATTGTATTTCAAAAACACATATTATTTATTATTTACAAACTTATTTAACCTTCTCCTAGTGGAAAATTGTCCAAAGAATCCGTAAATGCATTCCGTTTTCCGATTCAAAATCGTTTTCATTGAAAAAATCATGACACTTTGAGAAGTTTAAAATAACGACTTTCATCAACATATTCTTAACTCTAGTAAACTGACTTTTTGAACTTTTCAAAATTTAATGAAGAGTTCTTTTTGAGGTACTTTGAACACTTCTCTACCACGGTCAGTATGATTTCATACCATTCCTTACGTTTTTTAATTGTATTCTTCATTTTGCGGAAAAAATGCAAACCTATCAAAGTCACCCCGGCTATCAAAGTCACCCCGTTTAACCCGAAGTATTGAATAAATACATAGCGTTTTTGTGTGAACAGCTGCCAAAATTATAAATGTAGATTGACTTTTAGTGCAAAATGGCTTTTTAGTCAAACGAAAATTATTTTAAATAAGTCCTGATAGCCATTTCTGCATTCCAGTACACAATTCTCTGAAAAAAAAAAAACATATTTTTTTTTATTTCTTTGGGTTCGGACAGTTTGTTGAAGTTGAAGTTGAAGTTGAAAAATCCCAAGCTTTGAGGAAATTAGACTGTTGGAAAACGTACTATGCAATTTGAACACTTTATTCATGGTTTCGATTTTCATGAACGCTTGTTCACGATTTCGAGAACTATTTTTTTTTTCAGTGCGTGACCATGATTGATTGCAGTTTTGTGTTTACAACAGGTCGGTAACCAAAACTCGTCTTGCATTTTCCGGAAAAGTTGTTATCTTTAGATCTTGGCTTGAGTGATTTCTTTTGTTTTGATCACGTCAAATAAAAATTAAAACCAGTAGTCATTTGATTATTTTTTTGTTTATTAGTTTAGAATAAATAGTTTTTAAATGCTAGCAATAAATAACACTTTCTGAAAGCTTAAAATATTCCCAATTGATCTTCTGAGTTGAACCCCGAATCCCTGAACTATTTACATTTACTCTCCCGTAGCATCCCCATCACTGTCCAACCCTCTTGTACGATTTAACCACATTCAGCTGCTTCGGCTTCAGCGACCTCAGAACCGGCGGTGGCGCCACCCGTTGCACCGGACTTGCCGTAACGGTCTCCGGACTCGTCCTGATCGCCACCTTCCTTGGCGTAGAGGTCTTCCCCGCTGGTGGCGTCCAGATGACCACGTGGGGAAACTGTCCATCAACGCCATGGATTTGCTGCTGCTGCATGTACAGCTGGTACGGGGTTGGGCGTTGCTCGGCCGGCACTTCCAGATCGTTGTCCAGCTCGTCCAGGACCGTTAGATAGTAGAACACTTGGGAGGGGCTGTGATCGAGGGATGGGAGGGAACGCCGGGAATCGTTGGTCTTTTGGAGGGTTGCGAGGTGCGTTGGGATCGCTGGGGTGATCGTGGTGGTTGCGGTTGGGAACCAGTTTGGGGTTGTTCCGGCTGAAACGGCTTCTGGGAGCAGGTCGTACTCTCCCGGGATGATGTCGGTGTGCTCGAGGTAGCTCTTCCAGCGTGGGTAGACTAGGAGATCTTCGGAGGATTCGCTCTCTTCGACGTACAGACAGCATCGTTCCCGATGGTGATGCTCACAGTGATAACACGTCTCCTTCCTGGTCGGACTCGAACTCCGTCCAATCGGGACGTTCTTGTTCTGCTTCAATATCTTCTTCTCCATGTGACAACTCTCGTCCAACTGCTTGATCCGGCTGATCCTCGCGAGAAACTTTTGGCTCTGGTGCTGTGCCGTCTTGCAGTGCTTTGTCGGAAGACAACACGAGGACATCGGATCGAACTCCACACTTCGCGCGATCAACTTCTCCACGTGACTACCGCTTGCTCCCATTTTTTGGCTGTCCTTCGCTTCTAAACTGAGTGTTACCTTGTACGATTGATGAATGAATGACATTGTTTCAACAATCCCCGATACTTTTTATCATCCCGAGCCCCTACCTGGCCCGGTAAAACACAACCGTTGAACCAGCGCCAGGTATCGATCGGAATTGAAATCTCAAGTACCGAGGGGCGTGCCCACTCTGGTGAATGGGGGTTTTTCCCAACCGAACATCCATTCATGGTGACGATCACTCTCTCCCGGGGTTGCTGCTGCCGCTGAACAAACAAACATAATTTCGGATACCTACCCATGGCCAGGACGAGATCTTCGAGAGGGGGCCATAAAAGTCGAAGGACCGTCGCGAATTGAGCGAATGAGCTTGAGTATGGGAAGCAGATTTGAATTTGGCAGGTTGGTAGGCAACTGCTGCTGTTGGAAAGGGAAAGGTTAAAAAATATCTTCTTGGAAGTGCTTTTATGAGGATCTTCTCTTTAAACATTCTCAATGACGAAGATGTACGGTGCAACGCTTCCAAGAATTAAAACCGAGGTTATCTTAAAAGTTTAAAAGTAAGTAAAATTTATCAGATATTTAAGTTCAATTTCATTTCATACACTTTGAAGGTACAATTGTCATACGACAACAAAAATTCTGTGGACATGACTAAGCTTATTTAACAAATGATGCTTTCAATCAAAATTTGAACCATACAAAATAATGATTTTTAGCACATAATGTTATGTACATATTTTCAGCATTTTTTGTTTAAAGTTTCTCTACATTTAACATTCTTTTGTTACACTGAAAGAAAGGCACACAGCAATATCACATGTTTTACATGTGAATCTGCCCCATACGGCTTAGCATGTGAATTTCATGTGCAATGCACTTAAATCAAATCATGGCGCGAACCTGTCATTTCAAATGAAAAACACGTTGATCTGACGTGAAATCTCATATGAATTTCCAATGCTTGGCTTATAAATACACCCAAAATTCACAGTCGAGATAATCGTTCTCTCAAAAGTTATTGAGGGATCAGTGCCAAAATCGATAGAATAATGGTACCAACTCACACCATCATAACAAATGAGTTCATTCGTTAGTTGAATCAATAAATCTCCAACAAGTGTCATACATCGACTTCTGACTTCTCCTTGGTCACCAAGCTGTGGTTGCCGAGGCAGCTAAGTCATTGGATTGGTTTGTCAAAGGTCTCTGGTTCGATTCCCGTTGTCGACACTTTTGGTTTTTTGTTTGACGGATGAACTTTTTTTGCAAATGAACCTTGAGAGAATAGTTCTATCGCCCATCTCGAGCTTTGTTCTCTGCGTCCGTGAATGGTACCACTATTCTCTCGACTCGAGACCATCATTCTCTCGGACTAGCGCTGCCAGTTTTGGGTGTACATTTGAGTCTCACGTGTTTTTCACTTCGCAATCAAAGGAAAAGTCAAATGGGGCAAATCAAAGTGAAATTCATTTCAATCTCACGTGATTTTCACTTCAACACCAAAGGACAAGCGGATTGGGGCAAATCTAAGTGAAAATCATTTGAATCTCACGTGAACATCATCCGAATAATGAATGAATTCTTTTTTGTGAACGATCAGCTGGAGCTGAATGATTTTCACATTAATTTGACATGTAAAGCACGTGAGATTCAAATGAAAAGCACGTGAAGTTATCGTGTTGGTTTTTGGAGTGACTCACGTGAAAAAACATTTAATTTTGCTATGTTGGATTTTTTCAGTGTATATTGCAATGATGTCAAAAACTTGGAATCTTTTATTGAGTTTATTTTTTTAAATATTCCTGTGCATTTGACTACACTTTTCTATCATTTTGATTGTTTTTTCAATTGTTTTATGTTTTCTTGTTTATTTTATTTTTTAATGTTATAAAAGATTAATGCGGCTTTAATTTCTTAAATATTTGCTACACCCAGAACTGGGCATCGGCATACGAGAGGATAAAGAGCACGGTTCGGTAGTAAAATGGTACTGTGTGCGGACGGAGAGGATAAATCTCGAAATTACCGATAGTACTTTACTCATGGGTTCATTTTCAAAAAAAGTTCATCTATCAAAAAAAAGTACCGGTACCGAGACTCGAACCCAAGACCTTCGGCTTGTTGAACCGTGCCTTTGCCGTATGGGCCACCATGGTTCGGTAACTAAGTGGCGGTCATTTGTCCATATGAGCCACTCATAGGATGAACTGTTTCAATGAACGAATGAACACGCGAGAGGTCTTTACTCACGCAAAATAGAACTTTCCTCACGTTTTTTTTCGGGAGGACTATCCCCTCGGACTATAACTTTGGGTGGGTGGGTGGTATACCAGTATTATTAGAACAGAGGGATCAAATATATTTCAAAAAATATTACAAAGGCTAATTGATAAAATATTTGAAAATTCATACAAATGCTTTCAAAAAATAGAAATATTTAACAAGTACAGCATATAATTACAAAATTGTTTGCATTAATTCATTTATTTGGTTGGATTATTCGTATAGAAAAAACTCGGCGAGTACCCATTTAAAAAAATCCTAGATTGGAATCGATCGAAAAAAGGATGAAAGTCACGGCTTTATACTATTGAATGACTTCCAATAAGAAATTGATCAAATAAGAAAAATGGTTTTCAAGAACTCTGATGAAGAAATCTGTTCCATGCATTTAACATTGCATATATAAAAAATCTGAAAAATGATTCAAAACACACAAATTTTTCCAATGAAAAAAAAAATAAAATATTAAATTTTCAGCTCATCTTTATCAAAGCTTCCAAAACGCATTTTTTTTAATTTTGAAGTAATTGTATGTAGCTTAAACACAAGTTAGGAAGCAAGCTCTTTTTGTAGATCATGAGGAAAACGTTTTATTGTTTTAAGTCAAAACCGGCAAAACTAATTAAAAAAAGATCGCTGACCTAATTCAATTCATCGATTGACGGTGTTTAGTGGAAATTATACCGATTTTTGACAAGTCAAAAAATTCTCATAAGCTAACTTCATCCAATGTGAGCAGAGTGGCGCAGTGGAAGCGTGCTGGGCCCATAACCCAGAGGTCCGTGGATCGAAACTACGCTCTGCTAACTAGTAAAGATTTTTTTTCAGAAGTTTTTTGAAGTATCAGTGTTATAGAAACAAATAATGTTGACACAAATTAACATTTTTCAAGCATCCGCCTTCGTGCCGCAATCGGTTAGCGCGTTCGGCTGTTAACCGAAAGGTTGGTGGTTCGAGTCCACCCGGGGGCGAGTCTCATTTTGATTTTGAAAGCCAATAAATGCAAATTCAGTTGATAATTCAAATATTTGATTAATTTCGTCAAATGTTGTTCAATAAGTTAACAAGAAGAATAGAGCACGTATATTGGACAGGATTTTATAAATTTCCTACCCATTTTTTGTATTTTTACTATGCTGACAAATTGTTTTGCAAAACTTTCGATTGAACCTTGCTCTATTCAGAACTTGTAATTGAACATTGATGAATCAACATTAGGGGTCTGATGGCGGGAAGAGAAAAAATTGGAATGATTATTAATCCAAATAAACATAAAAACACATGAAAAAAGCTGTTGAAAATTTTAAAAAAATATCGCTTTGTTAATTTTTCTCATGATGTATTTTAAAAGTATATCTACAGAAATTCTAAGAAAATTTGGAAATAAAATCATGTACGCTTCATAAAATCAGATCAACTACTTTCATTCACAACTGCCCGGCTAGCTCAGTCGGTAGACCATGAGACTCTTAATCTCAGGGTCGTGGGTTCGAGCCTCACGTTGGGCGTGTGCTTTTTGTTAAATGCTTTCGTTACATACGTTAATTCTACGATCAGATGGTGCGATACAATTTCAAAATTTTATGGGGATGTAGCTCAGATGGTAGAGCGCTCGCTTAGCATGTGAGAGGTACGGGGATCGATGCCCCGCATCTCCAACTTGGATTTCTTTTTTTTTTTCGGGTAAAATAAGACGCAATTTGAAGTTTTCATTTATTTTCCACTAATTACAACTCTCAAATCCCAACTTACTTCGCCACTTCCTCCACCGGCTTCAGCACCTCCGCCCCGACCAACCGCTTAATCTTCCCCAAATGCACCTCGTCCAGCGTGAGCGACCGCACAATGTTCCGGCCCAGCTCGGCACTCTCGGGGAACCCGTTCTCGGCACAGTACTGCAGCGCCCCGATCGCCAGGCTGGGCTTGCGCTCGTCGATGCAGAACTGGATGAACGATCGCATCGCTTCGACCTTGGGATCGCCGACGATCGAGTTCTGCTCGGTGTTGAGCTTCTCGAAGATGGTTTGCGCCTTTTCGAACTCTTCGCGACCGCGGCAGACCAGGAGGAGGATGTCGCCGAGCAGGGCTCCGGAGAGGGCGACCGACGACTTTTGGTTGCGCGTTCCGGCCAGGGCGGATTGTTCCTCGAGGCGGGTGTACATGTCCCAGGCGATGGCGGTGAACTTTTGGACGAGGTCGGGGGTTTTCGGGGGGTTGGTGATCATGATTTGGAGCAGGAGGAGAAGGAGGTTCTCGCGGTTTGTGTGGTCGAATTGGATCATGTGGGACCAGAGGAGGGGGACGTGCTCGATGGCGCAGTTGACGTCGATGGATTTGAGGATTTCTTCGATGACGGACGGTTCCGGAATGTAGACGTTCGGGACGAGCAGGTGGTACGTTTCCATGAAGGTTTCCAGCGGTTCCGTGCTGCACAGAACCATGAAGAAGTGACGATAGTAGATTGATTCCTTGTACGAATCTCCAATCAGGTTGTAGTTGTCCTTGTGGTGAAGCAACTTGTTGACCCTCTTCGCCAAGTCCTTGTCGTGCAGATGGTTCCGGCAGACGTCCATGGCCGTCACGAAGAAGAACGTATCCTTCGGATCAACAATCCCAAACTCCTTCCCCTCAATTTCGTTCATGATATCGTGCAGAATGTGACTCGTCGGTCCCCGCTCGCGACAGAAGATCGCCAACATGTAGTACCAACTCGCGAGCGAAGGCTCAACCCCCAGCTTCTTGAACTCCGCCAGCGTCTTCAGCGCGTAACTCCGCGGATGGTTGTACCCGCCAATCGTGGTGATGGTCTGCAGCACCGCGTTCAACGTGCCCACGTTCGGCCGCAGTCCCTGGTTCTTCATCGTGGTCAGCACCTCGCACACCAGATCCCACCGCATGTCGTAGCTTTCCTTCAGGAACGAAGCGATCTGCAGCAGGCTGTTGAACGTGGTCGTGTCCAGCAGGACCTTCTTCTCGATCGTCTCCTGGTACAGGGCCCACGCTTTTTCGACCTGAAAATGTCATGAGAAAGAAACGATTTTTATTGAAAATTAAAGTAGGCTGTGTTGACCGTCAAATAACTGTCAAAATCCACTGGCTATTGAACGAATCAAGAAAACCTGACTTAGAAAAAAAAACTTCTGTTTCGCGTGTCCACTAAAAATCGTATCAAAACGCACCAATACCAACAAAAGAAAAAAAAAGTATAAATAAAGTTGCAACCACGAGTCGTGTCTCTTTTCCTCTTGGGACATCAAACAAACGACTTCTTATTCCCGATCTGTCTCTGTAGTTTTTGAAGGTTTGTCTTAAAACTATTTACAAGCCGTCATTATTTGTTCTACCGCAGCGAAGTATTGACGAAATGACGGAAACAGTACACCGCAAAAGGAGGCAATGAATTTTTTTTTTTTTTTTTTGGGAGGGTGGTCCAGCCGCACATCGTTGATGTTGAAACCTCTAAACTGGGCCCTCGTCCTGTCACGTCCGTCAGTAGTCTTGTCGTACATTACAACTAGAATCAGATCTGCCAATGAATTAGTACACTTCGACCAAATAAACACTGACGCTGTATGGATCTGACTCTAGAATAAATGCACAGTTGTGTGATATTCATTAGTCCAAAATGTTCAATTATTCATTTAAGTCCAAATATTCATTTACTTAAAACATCGAGAATGGAATTAGTGAATCAAAACAATATAAGTTAATTGTCAACAAAGAAAGTGGAAACGTTAGTTTAAGTCATTCTAAAAAGCTTCTGAAGATTTTAGTCTATATTATTTCTTAAAAAGAGATCTAAATCATAACCACAGATAATGCATCACAGATCCGATTTAGGCAATTTATAATGTCTGTATGAAGACTAAGCTGAAGTCCGTAATAGAAGTGAACAACTGAGCCGTATTTTCAATGTTAAAAAAAAGAATTCCATTCAATTAATTTTATTAGTAAATAATCAATTCACAATTCCGTACTTCTTATAACCTAGGGGAAATATACCCTTTCTAATCAAACACCTATCTTCGTCATATGGAGAGTTTGATGCTCGATTAAAGCTCCAAAAATACTATTTAGGCTGTAAACATACCAGCAACAGCACCGCCTTGAGTAAGCACGCAAATGTATGCCACTTAATGGCCAAAAAGATCAAATTTAATGCACAATTTCTCATCATTTTGGTGGCACACACATCCACACGCAAGATCAGAGGTTAACTGCCTAACGAAAGTCGCCATCAATATCTTTTCACTTGCGCTAACGATTTCAAAGCGCTTAAGATATAAAATTGCTTCCAACTACCGGCAACATGTTCTTTTGCCCATTAGTTAGTCACTCACTTAAAAAATAATCCCGAAACATGTAAATAATTAGCAAGCGCCATCAAAAAACAAACGCGCTAAGTCTTTTGACGTTTCAATTTTGACCATCCATTCCAATCGAAGGCTGAAGAAAACCGAGCGAGAAGCGAAGGCAAATAAAGAACAAAGGGTGGCCACCAACACCACCAGCAGCGCTTGTGGTGTTGCCAGGAAACTTTCTCTATAAATGCTACTTTTCGTGTGTGTTCGCTCAAAATTTCATCAATTTTGGCAGCACGAAGCAGACTCGGAAGAAAAAAAGAACTAAGCTTAAAATAGAAAAATGGGCGTTGCCCAATGCACTCGACTGATTAGAATGCGTTTTTGAAATATTTATTTAAAATGCTTGTAAAAGGAATAGCATAACTTTTAATAAAAGTGAAAATAAACAGAAATGTTCACAAAAAGTTGCTCTACTCGTTGGTGTACTTGGTTTTACTGAATTTCAAGGAACACGCCAGATTATCCAACATCATTCAAACAAGACCGCTTATCAGGCTTAAAATGGGTTTATTTCCCCTATTAGAGTTCTGGAATTCCTTTCAACTTTGATTTGTACTGTAGTTCATTTTGACGTAATTGGATATTCTAACAGTGAATTATTCAAGAGAAGGAAAAATAAAAAAAAATAAACTTCTAAATTTGCTTAGGAAAAGGATAGAAACAGAAAAGCTTAAAACTAAATCACAAAGTGTTTTGTCTATTGACGTCGAAAGTTAAATAAAGAAAAATTATTCATATTTTCTGATTTTTTCAAATCGACTCTAACATTTCAAAAAGAAGTAGGTAATGTTGAATAATTTACCTTTTATAAATATTAGACAAAATCTTTTTTTTTTTCGAGAAAGTTTGTATAACTTAATTTTCAGATGAACGAAATAATTTAAAACCAAGAAAAGCTCCATTTTTGTTTTACTATGTACCCACCTAAAAGTGATTATTTGTATTAAAGTGCGTTTTTTGCCAGTGGAAGTTACGATCAAGCTTGATACACTCTGAATATATTCTTTCCAAGATAATACGATGTTTCTTATAAATTTAAAATTAAAGTAAAAAAAAAAAAAACAGTTTAACTCGGAAGTTATGAAAATTTTAATCATGTATTATTTTTTTACTTAGAATTCTGAATTCTCAACACGTTGAGAAAGGAACAAGGTTTTTTTTTAATGTTAAATGTGTCATAATTTTTTTAACTTGAATTTGCCAGTTTGCTAATATTTATTTAAATAACTTGAAGATTTGCTAAAAAAATTAAAGGTCGAATGGACATGAGAAGAAGAAGAAGATCGCTAGAAGATCATTTTTTGAACGCTAAAGATTTTTCCCATGCTTTTAAAAATAGCAGTTGTTTTAAAAGACTTTCTATTAAATTCTGAATTAAAATCTTTACACTCTCAGGAAATATTCTTGACTTGGAGCAATTCTCTGAGATTTCGATCATTCGATTTTTTTGTATTTTTCAATCCGGCTGAAACTTTTTTGGTGCCTTCAGTATGCTCAAAGAAGCCATTTTGCATCATTAGTTTGTCCAAACAAATTTGGTAGCTGTCCATACAAAAATGATTCATAAAAATTCAAATATCTGTATCTTTTGTAGGAATTTTGTGATCGATTTGTTGCCTTCGGCAAAGTTGTAGGTATGGATACGACTACACTGAAAAAAATGATACACGGTAAAAAAAGGTGATTTTTAATTTCAATTTTTGTCACTAAAACTTGATTTGCAAAAAAACACTATTTTTAATTTTTTGATATGTTTTAGGTTCAAATGTTCAAATGCCAACATTTCAGAAATTTCCAGTGTGCAAAAAATCAATACTGATTTTTTCAAAAAATCGAAATATTGGTCGCAAAAAATTTTCAACTGTATTTTTCGATCGAATTTGCAATCAAAAAGAACTTTAATGAAATTTTGATTAAGTGTAAATTATACCCATTTTCAGGTAACTTTTTTGAAAATAATCGCAGTTATTCACATTTGAAAAAATATTTATAAAATCATAAAATGTCACCTAAAACATATCATAAAAAAAATAGTGTTTTTTTTTTTGCAAATCAAGTTTAAGTGACAAAAAGTGAAACTAAAAATAACCAATATTTTTATTACCGTGTATCATTTTTTTCAGTGTAGTCTTTATCCATACCTACAATTTTGCCGAAGACACCAAATCGATAAAAAAAATCCTTCAAAAGATACAGATTTTTGAATTTTCATGCATCATTTTCTATGGACAGCTGCCAAATTTGTACGGAAACTTATATGGGCAAACTAATGATGCAAAATGGCTTCTTTGGGCATACCGAAGGCACCATAAAAAGTTTCAGCCGTATTAAAAAATACCAAAATTAAAATTCAAAAATGAGACCGATTTCGTAGAGAATTGCTCCTATGTTATATTTCTGGTTCCACAGTCGATTCATCCTACTAATTTATTATTTTATGTTTTGAGGTTTAGCATGAAAATTTTAAAAAATATCACAAATGGTTTTTAGAAATGATTCAGCATCTGCAATAGCGTATTTTTTTTAAATAATTATTTAGAACCATTACAAAAATTATGGAAAAACAATTTTTTCGAGTAATATTTGTACTGAAAATAACAATCCGAGTCAAATAAAAAAAATATAAACTACTTTCATGAATAGATGACTTCAATTATTTTCTTTAAATCAGAATATAAGTATAACCTTGGCAAATTTAAGTAAATCACTTGTCAATTACCTGATAATACTTGGCCATCCCCCGAATCAGCACGCAATAATGCTCCGGCCGCTTCTCCTCCACCTCGTGGAACAGCTGCTCGGCCAGCTCAAAATCCTTCCACGTCTTGCGTTGGCGTCCCTTCTCCGTAACGCCCTGCCGGAACCAACGCTCCTCGATGTACTCCTCCTCCAGCGATTCCTCGTGGTTGAAGAAGCAAACCAACTCCAGCAGCGATTGCTTCAACTCCTGTCCAACCTCGATGTTGTTCTTTTTCAACAGGTTGTACACCAGGATGGCGTCCTGCACCTCTACGTTCTCAATCAACCGACGCAGGTCCGTTTCCTCGACCTGACTCTCCTCGGTGTAAACCATCGTCGGAGCAAACGCCGGTATTGGCGGGTCCGCTTCTTGGTGCTGAAATAATAAATTCCCCTTCATCCTCTTGAAATCAAAACAACAAAGACTCAATTACCCGAAACAGCTTCGCATTCTCCTGCCGGATCCAGCGGGCCGCCTTCCGGCCCGCCTCCTGGGCCATCGCGAACGTCTTCTTGCCCACGTTCGACATCGGCATCAGGTACGGGTCGTCGTGGTACTTGTAGTGCGGTGCCGTCGGATCGTAACCCACGGTGCTGGACAGGGCGTTCAGGATGTCCGTCGGACCGCGTTCGATTCGCGCCGGAATGACGATTTTCTCCTTCGATTCCGTCGAGGTGCTTTGGCGGCGGACAGTTTGCGTTGCAAAGAGGCGCTTTCCGGTCGCGATCCGGAACGCCGGATGGGCGGGCAGCTTGGACACCGAACGGCACAGGTTGTTCATCGTAGAGCACTGGTTAATTCACTTGATTTCTTTGAAAAACTTGCAAATTAAAATTGCTGAACCGAATTTCGCATGTTTTTCTGCGCCCGCACGCGTTATGTCACAAATTTCTAGCTGTCAGCCGGTTCGAGGGAGGAAAACAAAAACATTGCCGGAGGGTGGTGCTGAACGACGAACAGCAGGCTGTCAGAAGAACAGGGTGATGCGAAAGAAGTGATACTCGAGTGTACGGGTTCGCGTGATGACGTGTAGATGGCGCGCAAAAAGTTTATCTAAATGGATGCATTTATGAAAAATCAAGATTTTTTACATGAACTTTGCAGTTCTTTACACTTAGTCCAACTGATACTTTTGTAGAATAGATTATATGTTGATATGTTTATTTTCTTTATTCAGACCCCGATTTTTTTTTGAAATTTCTACTTTTAAAATAAACAAAAAAAAAGTAGTCTCCATCCGCAGGCAACCTTATTTTTTTTAGAAATAAGAGCTTTTTAATATCAAGCAAATATTTGATTTAAAAATGATAAAATTTATGTTTATGTTTTCGGCAATCACCAACAGAAAAGATTGTGTGATATGGGTGATATGCCTCAGAAATTCAATTCCCAAAAGGGAGCGTTCTTTTATTACGTAACGCAGTTAGGGGGGGGGAGGGGATGTCGGTGTCTGTTACGAAATGTTACGAAAATAGGGGGAGGGGGGGGGAGTGCTGAAAAATTCTGTTACGTAACGCAAAATTTTCATATAACAATTCTTAAAAAATGCAAAAAAGACCTTGCGTTACGCGTAACAGGGGGGTAGGGGGGGTCGCTCATCTGTTACGATTTGTTACGAAGGGGGGGAGAGGGGTCAAAAAGCCCAAATTTTGCGTTACGTAATAAAAGAACGCTCCCAAAGAATATAGTCGATACAGTGAAATAGTGAATTTCCAAGATGTCTTATGCTTATATGAAATATGCTGGCCTTTTTTAATAAATTTTAGGTTATATTTTTGAACAATTTCTTTAAATTTCTTTCATTTTTCTTAAATTTATTTGATTAAAAAAAAATAACATCCTTAAATTTCTATCAACTTCTTTAATTTTTTTTCAATTTCTTTTATTTTTTTTCAATTTCTTTCAATTTCTTTCTTTTTTTTATTTCTTTCAATTTCTTTCAATTTCTTTCAATTTCTTTCAATTTCTTTCAATTTCTTTCAATTTCTTTCAATTTCTCTCTTTTTTTCAATTTCTTTTAATTTCTTTCAATTTCTTCTGTTTCTTTCAATTTCTTTCAATTTCTTTCAATTTCTTTCAATTTCTCTCTTTTTTTCAATTTCTTTCAATTTCTTTCAATTTCTTCTGTTTCTTTCAATTTCTTTCAATTTCTTTCAATTTCTTTCAATAACAAAATTTTCGTAATTAAAATACGCAACTTTTGGTACCCCCCAGAAAAATTCAATTTCAATTTCGTTCAATTTCTTTCAGTTTCTTTCAATTTCTTTCAATTTCCATCAATTTCTTTCAATTTCTTTTAATTTCTTTCAATTTCTTTCAATTTCTTTCAATTTCTTTCAATTTCTTTCAATTTCTTTCAATTTCTTTCAATTTTTTTCAATTTCTTTCATTTTTTTTAATTTTTGTTTCAATATCTTTCAATTTCTTTTAATTTCTTTCAATTTCTTTCAATTTCTTTCAATTTCTTTAAATTTCTTTCAATTTCTTTCAATTTCTTTAAATTTCTTTCAATTTCTTTCAATTTCTTTAAATTTTTTTTAATTTCTCTCAATTTCTTTAAATTTTTATTGAATTTCTTTGAATTTCTTTGAATTTCTTTGAATTTCTTTGAATTTCTTTGAATTTCTTTGAATTTCTTTGAATTTCTTTGAATTTCTTTGAATTTCTTTGAATTTCTTTGAATTTCTTTGAATTTCTTTGAATTTCTTTGAATTTCTTTGAATTTCTTTGAATTTCTTTGAATTTCTTTGAATTTCTTTGAATTTCTTTGAATTTCTTTGAATTTTTTTAAATTTCTTTGAAATTCTTTGAATTTCTTTGAATTTCTTTGAATTTCTTTGAATTTCTTTGAATTTCTTTGAATTTCTTTGAATTTCTTTGAATTTCTTTGAATTTCTTTGAATTTCTTTGAATTTCTTTGAATTTATTTGAATTTCTTTGAATTTCTTTGAATTTCTTTGAATTTCTTTGAATTTCTTTGAATTTCTTTGAATTTCTTTGAATTTCTTTGAATTTCTTTGAATTTCTTTGAATTTCTTTGAATTTCTTTGAATTTCTTTGAATTTCTTTGAATTTCTTTGAATTTCTTTGAAATTCTTTGAATTTCTTTGAATTTCTTTGAATTTCTTTCAATTTCTTCTGTTTCTTTCAATTTCTTTCAATTTCTTTCAATTTCTTTCAATTTCTTTCAATTTCTCTCTTTTTTTCAATTTCTTTCAATTTCTTTCAATTTCTTCTGTTTCTTTCAATTTCTTTCAATAACAAAATTTTCGTAATTAAAATACGCAACTTTTGGTACCCCCCAGAAAAATTCAATTTCAATTTCGTTCAATTTCTTTCAGTTTCTTTCAATTTCTTTCAATTTCCTTCAATTTCTTTCAATTTCTTTTAATTTCTTTCAATTTCTTTTAATTTCTTTCAATTTCTTCTGTTTCTTTCAATTTCTTTCAATTTCTTTCAATTTCTTTCAATTTCTCTCTTTTTTTCAATTTCTTTCAATTTCTTTCAATTTCTTCTGTTTCTTTCAATTTCTTTCAATTTCTTTCAATTTCTTTCAATAACAAAATTTTCGTAATTAAAATACGCAACTTTTGGTACCCCCCAGAAAAATTCAATTTCAATTTCGTTCAATTTCTTTCAGTTTCTTTCAATTTCTTTCAATTTCCATCAATTTCTTTCAATTTCTTTTAATTTCTTTCAATTTCTTTCAATTTCTTTCAATTTCTTTCAATTTCTTTCAATTTCTTTCAATTTCTTTCAATTTCTTTCAATTTTTTTCAATTTCTTTCATTTTTTTTAATTTTTGTTTCAATATCTTTCAATTTCTTTTAATTTCTTTCAATTTCTTTCAATTTCTTTCAATTTCTTTAAATTTCTTTCAATTTCTTTCAATTTCTTTAAATTTCTTTCAATTTCTTTCAATTTCTTTAAATTTTTTTTAATTTCTCTCAATTTCTTTAAATTTTTATTGAATTTCTTTGAATTTCTTTGAATTTCTTTGAATTTCTTTGAATTTCTTTGAATTTCTTTGAATTTCTTTGAATTTCTTTGAATTTCTTTGAATTTCTTTGAATTTCTTTGAATTTCTTTGAATTTCTTTGAATTTCTTTGAATTTCTTTGAATTTTTTTAAATTTCTTTGAAATTCTTTGAATTTCTTTGAATTTCTTTGAATTTCTTTGAATTTCTTTGAATTTCTTTGAATTTCTTTGAATTTCTTTGAATTTCTTTGAATTTCTTTGAATTTCTTTGAATTTATTTGATTTTCTTTGAATTTCTTTGAATTTCTTTGAATTTCTTTGAATTTCTTTGAATTTCTTTGAATTTCTTTGAATTTCTTTGAATTTCTTTGAATTTCTTTGAATTTCTTTGAATTTCTTTGAATTTCTTTGAATTTCTTTGAATTTCTTTGAATTTCTTTGAATTTCTTTGAAATTCTTTGAATTTCTTTGAATTTCTTTGAATTTCTTTCAATTTCTTCTGTTTCTTTCAATTTCTTTCAATTTCTTTCAATTTCTTTCAATTTCTTTCAATTTTTTTCAATTTCTTTCAATTTCTCTCTTTTTTTCAATTTCTTTCAATTTCTTTCAATTTCTTTCAATTTCTCTCTTTTTTTCAATTTCTTTCAATTTCTTTCAATTTCTTCTGTTTCTTTCAATTTCTTTCAATAACAAAATTTTCGTAATTAAAATACGCAACTTTTGGTACCCCCCAGAAAAATTCAATTTCAATTTCGTTCAATTTCTTTCAGTTTCTTTCAATTTCTTTCAATTTCCTTCAATTTCTTTCAATTTCTTTTAATTTCTTTCAATTTCTTTCAATTTCTTTCAATTTCTTTAAATTTTTTTTAATTTCTTTCAATTTCTTTAAATTTTTTTGAATTTCTTTCAATTTCTTTCAATTTCTTCTGTATCTTTCAATTTCTTTCAATTTCTTCTGTTTCTTTCAATTTCTTTCAATTTCTTTCAATTTCTTTCAATTTCTTTCAATTTCTTTCAATTTCTTTCAATTTCTTTCAATTTCTTTCAATTTCTTTCAATTTCTCTCTTTTTTTCAATTTCTTTCAATTTCTTTCAATTTCTTCTGTTTCTTTCAATTTCTTTCAATTTCTTTCAATTTCTTTCAATAACAAAATTTTCGTAATTAAAATACGCAACTTTTGGTACCCCCCAGAAAAATTCAATTTCAATTTCGTTCAATTTCTTTCAGTTTCTTTGAATTTCTTTGAATTTCTTTGAATTTCTTTGAATTTCTTTGAATTTCTTTAAATTTCTTTGAAATTCTTTGAATTTCTTTGAATTTCTTTGAATTTCTTTGAATTTCTTTGAATTTCTTTGAATTTCTTTGAATTTCTTTGAATTTCTTTGAATTTCTTTGAATTTCTTTGAATTTCTTTGAATTTCTTTGAATTTCTTTGAATTTCTTTGAATTTCTTTGAATTTCTTTGAATTTCTTTGAATTTCTTTGAATTTCTTTGAATTTCTTTGAATTTCTTTGAATTTCTTTGAATTTCTTTGAATTTCTTTGAATTTCTTTGAATTTCTTTGAATTTCTTTGAATTTCTTTGAATTTCTTTGAATTTCTTTGAATTTCTTTGAATTTCTTTGAATTTCTTTGAATTTCTTTGAATTTCTTTGAATTTCTTTGAATTTCTTTGAATTTCTTTGAATTTCTTTGAATTTCTTTCAATTTCTTCTGTTTCTTTCAATTTCTTTCAATTTCTTTCAATTTCTTTCAATTTCTTTCAATTTCTTTCAATTTCTTTCAATTTCTTTCAATTTCTTTCAATTTCTTTCAATTTCTCTCTTTTTTTCAATTTCTTTCAATTTCTTTCAATTTCTTTCAATTTCTCTCTTTTTTTCAATTTCTTTGAATTTCTTTGAATTTCTTTGAATTTCTTTGAATTTCTTTGAATTTCTTTGAATTTTTTTGAATTTCTTTTAGTTTTTTTGAATTTCTTTGAATTTTTTTTGAATTTCTTTGAATTTCTTTGAATTTCTTTGAATTTCTTTGAATTTCTTTGAATTTCTTTGAATTTCTTTGAATTTTTTTGAATTTCTTTTAGTTTTTTTGAATTTCTTTGATTTTTTTTTGAATTTCTTTGAATTTCTTTGAATTTTTTTGAATTTCTTTGAATTTCTTTGATATTCTTTGATTTTCTTTGTATTTCTTTGAATTTCTTTGCATTTATCTAAATTGCTTTCAATTTCATTCAATTTCTTTCAATTTCTTTGATATTCTTTGAATTTCTTTGAATTTCTTTCAATTTCTTTCAATTTCTTTCAATTTCTTTCAATTTCTTTCAATTTTTTTCAATTTCTTTCAATTTCTTTCAATTTCTTTCAATTTCTTTCAATTTCTTTCAATTTCTTTCAATTTCTTTCAATTTCTTTCAATTTCTTTTAATTTCTTTCAATTTGTTTCAATTTCTTTCAATTTCTATCTTTGAACGAAAAATCATGACAATGATGGAAGTCTTCACGATTGTAATATTGTTCTGATTTTTTTTTATTTCTTTTTGCCTCGATTTTTTAAATTTCTTGCATTTATTTTATAGATACAATTTTTTATTATAATTCCATAGATTTTTTTAAATTTATGCGATTTTTTTTAAATATTGTTTCCGAGATTTTTTCTATTATTTTCATTTCTTAAATTTTTTAGAGTCGATTGTAGACGGTGGGGCAGTGCGCTTGCCTTGCAGAATTATTCATGTTTCGTGTTGAGAAATTGATATTTTTTGTGCTTTAATTAAGATTACATTATTTGTTTTGTGATTTTATAAGCTCTTCCTATGTCTACGTTGATCAGAAGGCACGGCGTCGGGTAAATTGTGCGTTAATTTTTCGATTAGTGTGTACATTTTTCACGTTGAAAAAGTCATTACCATAGAATTGTTTATCGAAAGACACGTTGTCATTTTGGATAGGAGGACTGGTTTTATAGGAAATGCATCAGAATCGAAAAAAAATCATAATTGGGTAATAGTTTGAAAAAGTTCGTCATTATATTTTTTCTTTTCATGTTGGGGCAGAATCAATTGAACACAAAAAAAGATTTTGCTTTTTATGATGCTTTTTGTTCACAGTTTTTTCAAACACTTTCAAATATTCAAATGTGGCAATTTTTTTTGAATTTGTATTTTGCGTAAAATTTTCATAGCATCATTTTGCTAAATTCTCCGACTTAATGACGCATTTCCCAATAAAAATATTTATTATTTCGCCAAAATCTCATCCCATCCCAATTGACGCAAATTCTCTGCAAACAGCATTTTCAAGGCTCGTCTTGTGGGACAATCAACTGGGTCAAAAGTCCCCGGCGGATGACAACAACAACATGTTATTCCAATCGTCTTAAACCCGATATCAACTCCGATATCTCGCCCTCGTGGATCAAACTGGCGGGTTGATATTCTTTTCGCAAAGTTTACAGCCATTTTGCAGCGCTCAAATTACTTGCGACAACAAAAACACTCTGATGACGATTCCGCACAAATCACAGGGCTGTGATGTAAATTTTGTGACTGAGGAGTGTGGGTTAATTGATGAAAGATAATTGGTTTGGTCAACTGAATGGAAGTGGATCGTTCGATTTTGAGGTTATAAATAGAATGGTTATTTTTAACCTTTTTGCTGCCGTCAGTCGATGTAAAGAGAGTTTGAGCTGATCAAATATTGATCGATAGCGATCATGGAGGAATATTCCAGCATTGACTTGAACTTCAGTAGGTGACCAGTACATGTTTGAGATATAAATATGCATCGAAAAAAGGCGATTTGATTGGATCGCAGCTTTTCGCGAACTGGTGCTAATGAGCCTGATATCAGACATGAAAGTTTTCCTCGGAATCACCGATCGTGCAGCGAAACCAGTTGACGGTCGAATCGCTTAACGGTTAGACGACACATTTCAGTAAAGCTTTAAAAGTTCATAGAAAGTTGATTAAGTTGGCGCAAAAAATGTCGGAAATTGAGGTAGTGACTTGTACTAGCGGGTTGATCCCACACGTAACTAACCTTGTCCAACCCTCCAACCCTCAGATATTCAACGACTCGATCCAGTTCGTGTGCGACCTGTGCTCGCTGCGGTATTCGACGTTCGAGATCCTGATGACGCACAACCGGATCAAACACTACCACTCGATCCGGTTCCGGTGCGGCTTTTGCAACGAAGCGTTCATGAACGAGGACGACCTGCACTGCCACTTTATACTGACCCATCGCGTGGATCCGTACAACCTGGAGAGCAGTCAGATGGTGTGCCACAAAAAGTCCCTGCACCAGATGATGCTGTCGGAGGACGAGAAGCGCCGGATTATGACCCGATGCGATAGCTTGGAGGATGACGAAGCGGGAAGTGGTGACTCGGACGATTCGGATGACGATCTGGATGAGCTGGAGCTGAACTACAATGAGCTGTTCAAGAAGCGGAAGCAAAGTGCGATGACCCAGGAGGAGATTATGGAGCTGGCGGACGTGTTCAAGAAGTCGGCCCAGGGCATGTGTATCTCCAAGATGCATCTTTGACCGAGGTGTCCAGAACTAGGGGAAGTGCTAATTTTTTTGTGGGGGTTGTTTTCGAAGTTCGAGGCAGCTCGTTGTGTAAATATGGTCTATTTAAGTTACTGATAAGCTGAAGTAGTCTTGTAAGGTTTGTAAGATGAATCCCGACGTCAGACTGTTTGTCGAGAAAGTGTTAATTCAATCAATAAATCGGGATGTTTTTCATATTGAAGCAAATGTGTGATATTTTTTTCGGATGTTGAAAGAAAAGTGTTTGAGAAGAAGGTGATTGTTGTCAATGGTTATTTTGAAGAGTTAATCAACATACACTCAACTCCCGGTGGTTGGTCACTTTTTCGTCTAACACTTTTTTAGTTTGTACCCCGTTGGTTTGAAAAAGTCAAACTGAAAAGTTGTCATTTTTTACACGGGAATCACATTTACTATCAAACCAAACGTTTGGTAGTAAGTGTGAGCTCTGTGTAAAGAGGGTGCCAACCTAAAAAGTGACCCCGTTCGTTTGACAACAGTTGGTGTCAAAACATCGGGGTTTCAGTGTATAAACAGACGTGAATCATAGGGGGATGGCGTCGCTATTTTTTGACCACGTTTTCCACTTTTTCTCATCGAAACCGACTACTTTATCGACTTCATTTTGCTGGGCGAGATAGGACGCCGTCTATTTTTAGACGATGACTCAGCACTTTTCCACTCTTGCGCTTAAAAAAACCAGGTGGCAGCACGATGTAACGCCACGTCCCTATGCGAGTTATTTGCATGTATAGATATGTAGATCTAAAATTACATGGAAACAACTCAATTTGTAAGAAGCGGCCGCGTGGTCCCGTTTGGTTGGTTGCACACACACACACACACAGAATACCCTTGCTCTATTACCAATATAGGGTTGGTGAATTTTGATGATTTCGCGGACGGCGTGAAACTCTTGAAATTTATAAATTTTCTCAAATTAAGTCCTGTTTAATTTCAACGATATTTGATTAAGTGGGGGGGATGATTCCCGTGAAAAATTCCGTTAAAAAATGCCACATTTTTTTGTTTTCTGTTCTCATTTTGAATAAAAATTTCGATTTCTTTGCAAATTATATTATTTTTGCAAAAAAAAAATAGTTTTTGAAAAAAGAGATGAAATCCTTAAAAATTATTTTGAATTCAGAAAATTCAAACTATTTCACTTTTTTTGGCTGAACAAGATTGTTGAATCTTGCTTTAATATGAAATTCATTAAAATGTTTTTCAGTTTACAGAAGAGAAGCTAATCAGCGAAAACGTTTTTCCTGTATTAGTCGAATATTTAAAAAGTAGTTTAATAAATGATAATACGCACGCCCTATATTTTGTTTTAAAATATAAATAGAGCTCATCCATAAACCAGGTGGAAACTTTTTTGAAAACTCTGAGATTTTTTGTGTCACGTTCAAATTAAGTGAAGATTTTTTTAATTTATTAAAAAATAATATATAATGAAGCAGAAAAAAATAGTTTCTGTGATTTAAACAAGAGAGTTTTTCAGAGTTTTTTTTAAACAATTTTCACGTTCCACGAAATTTGCGTGAAATTTTGTCGTGAAAAATCACAAAGCCTATTAAGAACACACGCAAACTGCGCACAGTAAAAATTAAATATTTTTTATGTATATTTAAATTTGTATAGCATAAATTCTGAATTACTATAGTAAAAGTCAAATTGACGGATGTTTTAGCCTTGTTACTGCACAATATTTGGATATTTTTGATTAGTTTCGAATGGAACGGACACAGAACAACAATAATAGTGCATCGTTTTCCAAATTTTCAGCTTTTCAGTGCTCTCAGTGGCGTACTAAGGGGGGGGCGGCGGGGGCGGCCCGCCCCGGGTGTCACCCATCTTGGGGTGACACCCGAGCTGATGGGATGACACCTGACTCGGACGAAGAAAAAAATATAATTGACCTAAAATATGTTCATAAAAAATCATCTAGTATCTAACTAATATAAACAAAACATACAAGTTAAATTTTCTGAAACATTCATTTTAGATGGGGGTGACACCCAAAAGTAACACTCATGTTTTAGAATATGTTTACATAGTATACTTATAATGATGAAGTTAAGTATTCACAGTTAGTAAAAGTGCATGTTTATATGAAGACTGAAGGAAGACTTCAAAAATTTAATTTTCAGGGGTGACACCCGATCATCAAATAAAGAAATTTTGATAAAGATACTAATATGTAAGGGGTGTCACCCCTATATTATAAATGTACAAGCTTATAAAAAGAGTTAAATGGAAAATGTTTTCTCATAAAAATGTTCTTGTGACAAACCACTCTTGAGTTTGATTTTTTTTAATTTTCTCGGAATGTGGGTTTATTTTTGTTTTCTTCGGCAATGTATCAATTGAAAGCAAAAATAATAATAAAAAAAACACTTTGAATTGAAAAATTAATAAAACAACTGTTTGCTATCAAAACTGGAAGCTAATAAAAGGGTGCATAAAACGGCAAATTATTTTAATGACAATCAGGGATGGAGTAGTCGCCAAAAAAACTTTTTCGCTTGCGAACTTTCATCACCCGGAGCCGAAACACGCAAGAGAAAATTGCCCTTAAACTTAAAAAAAAAATCAGTTGAAGATTTTTTTGTGAGTTTGATTGTTAGCAACACTTAAATTATTTTATATCGTTTTACTTACATACATTGTTACTCTACGAAATGAGACAAGCCATTTTTCGACGTATGAAGTTACATCTGAAAGTGTAGTAATGAAATCGGTGTTTCACCGAACGGACTGATGTTTTTTTGGTTACATTTTACCGATCTTTCGTGCACGATTAAGAAGAGCCATGTTCCTTTTCGTTTTTTTTATTTGAACATGTACTTTTATCATGTATTCAACTATTTTATATAAAAATCTCCGTATTTCTTTTAGGAAGGTCAAAGTATAACCTAACAGTAGATACAGTTTCAACCGCAGATTCGTTTGAAAATGTGTTTAACATTTTGAACAATATGTTATTATATTTATTATTCTTTAGTAAAACTTTAAATTTTGCACAACCTTTGATATGATTTTTAGATTTAATTAAATGTTTTAAATTTTAATATTTAACAAGATTTACGTCCGTCTCAATCCCTTTTCATAAATTTCCTTCTAATAAAATTTCCTGTGCAAAAAATAATTGTTATTCAATTCGATACTTTAATTCAATTAAGTTTAAGGTTTGTTTCACCGAATTTAAGATTTTTGGAAAGTTATCTATTTCTCAGTTTTACAAATATGTTTGTACAGAAATCCCTTTTGTAAAGAAACATTTTATTTACTACACTTTTCAATTTGAATGAATATTAAAACATACATTTAAACAACAAAATCTAAAAAATAAATTTAATCAAAAATTACATCAGAGAAATTTATGTTTTCAAAACAATGCATATTATGATGTTTTTCGAAATTCAGTGTTTAATTGTAGAAAAAAATCCAAATATTTTTTTTCTGAATGTAAACGATCTGACTGGAAGAAAACACACGCTTTTTCAATAAATATTCCAGCTAAATCTTTACTAGGCAATAATGAGAGATACAAAACAATCTTAACGTTACCATTGTTTTCTTTTTCATTAAATTGACAGAGAATATTTAAAATTGAAAATTCTTAAAAAATGTATTTAATTAGATTCTTGGCTATTTTTTGTACCAAATTTTATCATTTCATAATTATTAATAAAAGATAAAAAAGATAAGGAATAAACATACAAATTATATGAAATATAATTGTATCATTTTTTTTTGTTATTCGGGTAGTAGAATTTAACATGAAAATAATAATTTTGATGGGAAATTTAACGACAATTTCAAATAGGTACGAAAAATCCGAATTCGTTTCCTAAACAACATTTGTTAGGATTATATTTTTTTTGTTTATAATGATTAAAATTTGTAACTCCTACTTGTTAGATAGTATTGATTTCAGATAGATACACATGATTCGAGATATTATTTGCATTTATAATTGAAATAAACAAAAAAAAGCATCCATGCCAAAAACGTTGGATATTTAAACAAATCTCGATTAAATTTTCAAAAGGTCCTATCTGCATAGGAAACCCATGAGGGATAGGTTGTTTTGAAAATTTAATCTAGAAATATCCTAAATTATGATCAATTAAAAATATAAACTAACGAAACATTAAACTACTTTTCACAAAAACCATTTTGATATTTTCACATGCAATTTAGTTGAAAAACAGCACCGTAAATCAAAAAAGGTAGAGTAATCGGCAATTCAATTAAAATACAGAATGCGCAATCTTTGCTCGTATTGTTGCCGTGCTTCTAGATTATATGAAAATCCTTGTATTCGATTTTTTTTTTTGTTTTAGAATATAGTAAATTTAAGATAATCAAAAACACATCTTTTGATTTTATGAAAGAGATAGTCAAAAAATTTCATTGCGGTATGATACAAAATGCGATTTTAAAATAATATTAGGATGTTCTCATAGCACTTTCAAAAGCATTTTTTTGTTTTTATTTTAAAAATAATTATATAGTAAACTTAACTATTGTAAAGTTTATAGAAATTTACTAAAAGGCATTACTTTAAAGTTAAAGGCAATAAAGGACCAATGCAATTTTTTTAAAGCAGTCCCAAGTATGTACATTTTTGTTGATTTGAAAAGATATGAAATTCTCTTACTTAAGATTTTGGAAATTTTAAAATTCAAAATAACAAAGGTATTTTCATGTTTTTTCAAATACCTTTCATTTTTCAATAGAAGTTTTTTCTCAATGATTTTTGTCAGAAAGGTTATATCTCAACTATTATTTGTCTGATTTTTTCAAATTCTGCAAGTGTTTCCATAAATGGGCACTCTCTTGAAAAATGAAAAAAATACTTATTTTTCTGAAATTAAATAAATAAAATGAATTAAGTTGTTTAACATGCGTTCCAGTGTTAAAATAAAGCTTTAAATATTAAATATATATATATATATATATATATATTTGTTCATTTGAAAATCAGATTTTTTTTATAATATTAAAGTTACAAATACAAAGATGCGTGAAAATCCATTGAATACCTGAGGAGAGCAATTAAAAAAACTGAGTTGACTCCATTATTTTTGTGAGTGTTTTCAAGTCAAGGCAATATTGATATACAGTGGACTCTCTGGCTGTCGATCTTCTCGATATCAATATTTCTCCAGCTGTCAATAAATTTTTCAGTCTCTTCAAATAGATTGCTTTGATTTATCGTTCTTTAATTTGATAACTCCCGCTCTCGACGGTCCCTTCAATATCGACAACGAGAGAATCCACTGTATTGACAAAAATTGAAAGGTAAATCAGCAAAATTAAACAAAATATGAATGAAACGCTTTTCAAGGAAAATTCAAGACAAAATGTCTCAAGTATTTGGATTCAGTGTTAACCACTTTTTTTTAATTCTGATGTTTTGATTGATGGGAAAACATGCATCAAAAATATTTGCACAATAAAAAAATAACATTTCAATTCTCATTTAAAGACATCACCGAGTCCTTAATCTTTCCGGAATCAATTTTTAATTTTTAAAATAATTAAAAATAAACTTTTAAATATGTGTTTTAAAAAATTAAACCGTTTTAGGATTTTTTGAACAAACTGTTTTTTTTAATTGAACAAAATTATATTTAAAGCAAAAAAAAAAACATTTTTTTGGTTGAAATTAATATCATTGATAGTTGAAAAATTTACCCTTTTTGTGTTTTTCCGATTTTATTATTTTGAAAACTTAATAGAAAATTATTAAGCAGTTTTATTTGATTAAAAAAATTTACAATTTGAAGTTTTATGTTAACACTGGAACACCCAACGCATGTCAAACTTACAGGGACGCCCAACGGCAACTTCTACTCGCTGGTTCTTGTGCATAATTCAATCAATTTGGACGATTCTTTTTTTCTTATTTGATTTTTGATTTGTAAGAATGTCTAAATGATCCTAGAAATTTGAAGTACTCGATTCAATTTGCGCAATTTGAGCGTTTAAAAAAATCGCCCAAAATTCCGCGGGGCAAAAAAAACTTAGAATGATGTTTTTGATCGCAAAGAATACATATTTGATCAAACTAATTGTTGATCAATCGTTGGAATGTTAAAAAAAAACTAGAGAAATGTCAGTTTATCTGGTGTCAAAAATTTCAATTCAAGATACCCTAAGTCCAAAATAGTAGTTTATGCAACAAGGTGCAAAAAGAGGATTTTTTCAGCACGAGTCGTACAATTATCCAACGAGGTTCACCGAGTTGGATAAATACTATAAGTGATGAAAAAATCAAGTTTTGCAACGAGTTCCATACAACGTTTTTTGCAATTCCGAAAAACACCCTTTGAACAGAATTATAAGACAAATGTCCATGCATTGAAAGTAGAACTTTTCAGCATTTATTTTGAAAAGTGTTGCTATTCGATTCTGTTATTTTTGGTACAGAAAAGTAGGCTTTTTCGTCGTTCAAGAATGACAGGAAAAGTAAGTAGTAGAGTGTAACAAAATTGACTTTTTGGCGGGCATTCAGGGGTTTGTTCCGGTGGGCATGCTGAGCCCAAATCCCAAATATGAGCTTGATTGGACGTAACAGGAGCTGGCGCTCCGCCCTTCAATTTTAAATGGGATTTAACCCGTAAATTTTTTTTTTTCCAAAAATGTCACTTTTTGAGGCATTTTGGCCACTGAAGCGTTTACCAAAAACTTTTCCAAGCTCATATTTGGGATTTGGGCTCAGTATGCCCACCGGAACAAACCCCTGAATGCCCGCCAAAAAGTCACATCCTAGTAAGTAGTTTCACGACGGAATTGCGAAAATGTTTTTTTTGATCTGCAGTTCTTAGAAAAAAAAACTTAAAAGTGCCTAAAAAAAACAACGGGAAATTTACGTTTCAAAATATCCTACCCTTAACCGCCTAAAATATTTTGCTTAGCTTTAATTTATTCTAATTCTTTTTAAGTATAAACTGACAATTATTTTAGCTTCCAAAGTTTTTAGGAAAATATGGAATAGATGGTTTTTTAATTACGGCTATACATTATGTATATTAAATCAAATCAGTTTGCTTTATTAAATTTGTTGCCTTTGGAAAAAGATTTATAAAGCTTGAACAAATGTCATGTCTTATAATTATTAAAAAACCATTTATCTTAACAACATTTCTAGAGAATACTAATACCGCGCATTTTTTTTTTCAAAATAAATATTTGAATTTAAATCAGCATTCAAAATTTACGAATTTTTCAATCTCGTATCGAACAATTTTCTGAAAATAAATGCATCATTTAAAAAACATAACGTATTAATTAAAAAATTAATGAAATTCAATAATATTTTTATTGCGCGTATGAATTTTTAATCTTTCTAAATTTTAAGGAAAATGATTTTGATTTTGATTAAAAGAATATTCTGTGTAAACACTATCAAACGATAAAAATATTTTATTTTGTATTTTATGACACAACATATTTTCTGAATATTTTTCATTTAAAAAAATCTGTTATTTATAAGGAAAATCGCCGAGCTGAATGATATGTTCTTTTTTGAACAAGTTCTTCGATATAATTATTTTGATAATTATAATACGTGTATTTGCATACAATTTAGAAAAAGTCTTTGCTTTAATATAAAAAGTTTAATTTTCATTATTAAAAATAGTTGTTTTTTTTATATTGCAAGATTTTGGCTCATTGCAGAGTATTATTTAGAATTCCAGTTTGTAAGAAGAATACCATGTGACATAAGTTTGGTGGGATTCAACCTAGAAAGGGAGGTGTGAGAAGGGGGGGGGGGGGTGACACCGGGCAGCCCGCCCCGGGTGACACCCGGCCTTAGTACGCCTCTGAGTGCTCTAAAAAGTTCTATCCCTATTCAGACTGTAGTCCCGATTCGCTCCAATTGAAGGTAGTTAAGTTAAATATGATAAAAGTACAACTTTAAATGAGGTCATTTGCGAAATGTGTTCTTAAGCATCCTAACTTTAATTGTTTATTTTGCAAATAAATTAAGAAAAAATCACCTCAAAAACGTACACTACCTTTTAAAAGTAAATTGCGGTAAAATTTTACATAAAAATATCAGTTTCTTTCCATTTTATGCCAGCAGTTTTTTACTTTTGCTTTGTTTTGGTTTTTTTTTAATGAACAGCTGTTTTTTTGTTGTGGCTTTTTTTGGGCCGTAAATAACAGTTCCCTTTTGTTCTGGTGTCGTAATTGACAGCTTGTGAAGGCTGCGGACGAGTTGCCTGTAGTGAGGTATAGATGTCGCCCCCCGGTACAAAGTTTCAAGCAACTGTCAAACGCGTGATTGTGAACTGTGGTGTATTCAAAATTGCCATGGTGAGTTTCCGTTCATTCGAATTAACCAATGAATCTTGAGTGATTTTAAGCCTATTTGTCTGTGATAAAGTCCACTTTTTAATACACCCTTACCAAAAATCATGATTTTTTGAGTTCCAAATCCCACTTTTCATACGAATTTTTCAGTTCAACCCATATAACCATTTTTATGGTTGTAGTACGGAACTCAAAAAATCGTATGAAAAGTGGGATTTGGAACTCAAAAAATCATGATTTTTGGTAAGGGTGTACGTTAAGTCCCTCATGTGTATGAAACACGGATGACAGATTGAGACAATATCGACGATTGCATTCCTTCAGGCTATTTCCAAGCCTACGTTTTTCGACTGCTCAACCAAATTTCGAAGGAAAACACTGAACTGAAACATATTTTAAGCTCCCTCAATACTTTTGGGCACAGTTGGAGCGAAAACAAACGAGAAATATTTTACCATCTTATGAAAAATCGCTTGAACTGACTGTCAACTTGTAACGCTCGGGGGCTTCTGGGAGAAAGATCAAACTCTGCCAATTGCACCCCCCTTGAATGTGGGGGAGGAGTTGTATTGATTCCGGGATATCGAGATGGGAAAGGGTTGGAGTCTGCGGTTAACCAATGTTTGGTTTTGCTGGTTAATTGTAGCTTTTATCGGTGGTTTTTCCGATGGTTGGAGGTCAGTTTATTAAATCAGTTTATTATTTTTTTTCAGAGGAAGGATAATGTTGTTCGAATATCGATTACAGCTCTTTAAAATCGAAACCAATTAAAATTGCGTCAGCCCATAATGGGTAATGTGCAGCTGATTTTTTGATCATGCCCACCTTTTTGTGATCAGATTAATTCCAACCATTGAAAATTACAATAATGAAAAATGGCTTGTTCGACACGTGAGAACGCCCTCCAGAGCAGGACAAAAAACTCGTTATGAAAAATGAGTTGAGCAAGTATCACACATCATAAATATGTCACATCCCTAGGGGATGAACAGCAACACCCTTTTGATGTGAATTTTAATGAAGTATAAACGAGCTTATGTGGGCAGATTTTGACTGTGTGGTGAGAAAGCTCTTTAAGCAGCTTACAATTGTTGCCTTTCTTACTGATATCTTGGAGCTGGCTGAATTGATTCATGCCGGATTTGTTCCATTCGGTCCAGTTTGGGTTCCCATAACATAGCTTTCTACCTAAGGTACTCGCGATTGAGTTTGTAGTAGTACGGTTGTCAAAATCGCTATCTCTGACTCTGTTACTCTGTTGGAAGCTGACTTTGATTTTGTTTTGGTTTTCGTGGCACGGAGTGGTGAACTAACACTAATGCAAACCAAGATCGCGAGTACCTATGATATACAGCCTTGTTCCCATAAGTCCGTATTGAAAATTATGAACTTTGGTAAAGTTTGATAAAAGTTATACAAAAACAATTTTGATAGATTTTAACAAAACCTCGACAGCTCCTGCTCGGATGACGTAAACAACTAAAAACTTGACTTCCGACCTCTGTTGGAAATATTTAAAGCTGCCTTACAAAGCTTTTTTTATTGCACGAATTCAGGCGCAATCAAATACAAACAGCTTTTGCAATTGATTCAATATGAATGCATACAAAAATTCCAAACCAGATTTTAAAGCACTCGCCACTGAGGTCGAGTCCACGAAATTTAAAAATTGCAAACATATAATTAAATATAAAAACCCTTAAAGTGATCAATCAATCTCACTCTTTCAGCCTTTATCATTACACCCAAGTGCAACCCATTACTCAGTCGGTGGCCTCCCCCCTCCTGAAACGGTAACCCTCAACCTCAAGGATCTCCCGCAGTTAAAATTATTAAGAAATAAACCAGTCCTGCCCAAAGTAAGCCATAAATCGTCACTCAATGATCACTCTGGAACTGCTTTTAGCGTTAAAATTTGACCCACTGAATCTCCTCCGAAATCCTCGCCCAGAGTCTGGTCTCCAAAACGGGTCATTATCGTAAATAAATTAAAAAGTACTCATAAATGAATATTAATCGCCGATTATTATTATGTTTCGCGCTGGGCGCAGGGAATAAATTTATCTTGACTTTTCGGAGAGCTGACTCCGGCGGCGCCTTTTCTGACATTCTGCTGCTGGAAATGAGCTGCGACTTATCTGTATGTTTAAAAGCCGTTAAAAAATTTCGTCCACACTAAGGTGAGGTGGGTAATTGTGTGAAAGGTGCTTTAAATATGTTTGCCTCGCGTAATAATCTCGGCGAATAAAATTTAATTGCGCTCGTGAATGAAACCGGCAAGAAAACCAGTTTAAGGTGAGTTGAGGGAGAAAAAAAGACCCCTAAGGAAATAATAAGCATCATCGAAACAGGTCGTTTTACGGCGCTGGACAAATTGAAAAAAGGGAGAAAAGAAAGAAATGTGCAAACTCTCTTGCAAGGGATGAATGGTGGAACAGTTGAGGCTGAAGCATTAATGACGCAACAGCCAACCAGATAGGAAAGGACATCGTGATAACGAGCAAACTTGGCGGGACAATGGTGGACAAATTTTCACAACATGAAGGAAAAACGCGAAAAGTGGCGGAATTGTGTGGTGCGAAATTTGCATAAATAATTTTAGGCGAACAAATGGCAGCTCATTTGTCCAAATTAATTGAAAAATGCCTTTGAAAAACTTTTGTTCTGGCTCCATAATAAAAAAAAGTTAAATAAAATCATTTTTCTCTAAAAAACAAAAACAAAAACAAAAACAAAAACAAAAACAAAAACAAAAACAAAAACAAAAACAAAAACAAAAACAAAAACAAAAACAAAAACAAAAACAAAAACAAAAACAAAAACAAAAACAAAAACAAAAACAAAAACAAAAACAAAAACAAAAACAAAAACAAAAACAAAAACAAAAACAAAAACAAAAACAAAAACAAAAACAAAAACAAAAACAAAAACAAAAACAAAAACAAAAACAAAAACAAAAACAAAAACAAAAACAAAAACAAAAACAAAAACAAAAACAAAAACAAAAACAAAAAACAAAAACAAAAACAAAAACAAAAACAAAAACAAAAACAAAAACAAAAACAAAAACAAAAACAAAAACAAAAACAAAAACAAAAACAAAAACAAAAACAAAAACAAAAACAAAAACAAAAACAAAAACAAAAACAAAAACAAAAACAAAAACAAAAACAAAAACAAAAACAAAAACAAAAACAAAAACAAAAACAAAAACAAAAACAAAAACAAAAACAAAAACAAAAACAAAAACAAAAACAAAAACAAAAACAAAAACAAAAACAAAAACAAAAACAAAAACAAAAACAAAAACAAAAACAAAAACAAAAACAAAAACAAAAACAAAAACAAAAACAAAAACAAAAACAAAAACAAAAACAAAAACAAAAACAAAAACAAAAACAAAAACAAAAACAAAAACAAAAACAAAAACAAAAACAAAAACAAAAACAAAAACAAAAACAAAAACAAAAACAAAAACAAAAACAAAAACAAAAACAAAAACAAAAACAAAAACAAAAACAAAAACAAAAACAAAAACAAAAACAAAAACAAAAACAAAAACAAAAACAAAAACAAAAACAAACACATTTTTGTCATTTTTGTCATTTTTGTCATTTTTGTCATTTTTGTCATTTTTGTCATTTTTGTCATTTTTGTCATTTTTGTCATTTATGTTATTTTTGTCATTTTTGTCATTTTTGTCATTTTTGTCATTTTTGTCATTTTTGTCATTTTTGTCATTTTTGTCATTTTTGTCATTTTTGTCATTTTTGTCATTTTTGTCATTTTTGTCATTTTTGTCATTTTTGTCATTTTTGTCATTTTTGTCATTTTTGTCATTTTTGTCATTTTTGTCATTTTTGTCATTTTTGTCATTTTTGTCATTTTTGTCATTTTTGTCATTTTTGTCATTTTTGTCATTTTTGTCATTTTTGTCATTTTTGTCATTTTTGTCATTTTTGTCATTTTTGTCATTTTTGTCATTTTGTCATTTTTGTCATTTTTGTCATTTTTGTCATTTTTGTCATTTTTGTCATTTTTGTCATTTTTGTCATTTTTGTCATTTTTGTCATTTTTGTCATTTTTGTCATTTTTGTCATTTTTGTCATTTTTGTCATTTTTGTCATTTTTGTCATTTTTGTCATTTTTGTCATTTTTGTCATTTTTGTCATTTTTGTCATTTTTGTCATTTTTGTCATTTTTGTCATTTTTGTCATTTTTGTCATTTTTGTCATTTTTGTCATTTTTGTCATTTTTGTCATTTTTGTCATTTTTGTCATTTTTGTCATTTTTGTGGTTTTTGATTTTTAATGATTGTTTTTTTTTATTGTTTTGATACATTATTTTGAATTAAATCTTGATTTTTTTAACAGTTAAACGTTTCAGAAGTTCTACACGAACAACAATGTTTCATTTTGTTGTTATCAAAGAACTCATGGGGTATTGAATCTTGCTAATAAGTGCTCTGAGTTTGAATTGATTCCGACCACATGCTCTTATATTTCTCATAAATCAACCAATCATTTTCAATTTTGTCGGCAAGCTCAAAGACATCGATCAAATTTAATTTCTGTCGAATTTGCAGCTGTATTATAATCGAGATTTTCCCCTAAAGACTCATAAAAGGCCATCCCTGCACTGAAAAATCCATTACAGATATTGTATTAAATGGCATTTTCGAGACAGTAAACTATCGAAAAACTCATAAACAATCCCTCTTTACACTCGCAGTACCTACATCAGGCCAAATCAAACAAACCATTAAGGTTAAATTGCGGGTAAGAAATGGTTTATTGAACGGGCCCGATTTCCATTTCGAGCCGACTACCACGCCACGGTGGGACGACGCATCGCGATTAACTTGCTCACTTGCTGGTGGTGCCCTCCTCCTCTCGAACGATGGCGAACACAAGTAATAAAATTTAATCGATTACACGTCCGTCCAGCTACTGCTATTCGGCTCGGCTAGTGGCACAGATTTTAAGATGTGAAACTCTCGATTTTTTAAGAAAACTTATTAATTGATTGTGTTGCATTTTTTTTTCTTATTAAAAAAGAATTATCATAAATTGTTGAAATTTGCTACTTCAAAAACATAATTTCAAAAATGTGTATGAAAAAGATCATCAAAAAAGTTTGTTTATCTGTGAAACTACTCTGGAATGGGAAAGAGTTTTACGTTTTCGATCAAGCTCCAACACGGGCAACTAAATGAGCACGATGCTGCTGCCTGATGGTGGCCCGATCGATCCTGGCGCTTAGTCGTTCAGCTGCGTAAAGTTTGAGGTCAGGTTCAAGTGGAGGTGCAAAGAAATAAGAGGAGGGAGATAATAATTAATCTTTTTTTCCCGAGGGAGCGATCGCTTTCAGGTTCAAAGAGGGTGGGGCAAAGAAAATTGATGATAAATTAAGGGCACTTACTGGCAATTATAAACGCTTCGGGAAGTTTTGAACTTCTTGTGCGTGAATGAGTTGTTGTTTCAAAGGATATCTAACGATGAAAGTTTTTATAAGCTTATCGATGTAGAAAAAAGAAATTTATTAATGCCACACATATTATTTCTAAAAAATATAAGATTGTCATATCATACTTTTATTCATTTTACATATTAAACATGCTAAATTTATATCCCTTAAATGGTAGATCAAGTTTTATCATAAATATATATGTTTAAAGAAAAAAAAAATGATAAAAGAATATCACTTAATTTATGTGTGTGTGTGTAGTCCAACCCAATACCCACAACTTACTTTAGTATCGGGTATTAAGGTGGTGTTAGCCCTCACGCTGTTCCAATGACCTACTTTAGAATGGCTTAGGACCTGGCGGCAAAACTACGAGGTCATTGGGCATTGTCAGGCCTGACTAAACAAAGGCCAAGAAACAGAAAAATAGTGTTTTTTTTAAAAATAGGTCATATAAAAATATGATAGACAATTTTCAAAAAAATCTAGATGTTTTTTTTTCATTTTTTCAATCATGGGGCAACATTTTTTTTCTCAAAAACCTTCAAAATTTCATTGGAAATTTTAGTGCAATAAGCTGAAATCAATTTGAAATGCATTCCCCTGCGTTTAGAATCATTTTAAATATGTTAGAGTTGATGTAAAAATCGTTTTAATTTCTAATATTTTCGATTTTTAGTATCGTTAACAAGTTTTTTTTTCGCTAAATTTTTTGTTTTCGTCATATCTTACATTTTTTGAAAACTAATAATTGCAAATCAACTGAACTAGTGTAAAATCCATTTTAAAACGCTTTTTCCATGAAAATGTTAAAACTATGGCTTGTTATTCCAGTATTTATATTTTTTTATTATTTATGCCTCAGTGCTCCCTTGGACTAAGCTTGTTGGTTTTCCTATCTAGTTAGCATAAGAGAGCACAGAGGCATGATAAGTTGAAATAGGTTCAAGCTTGTTAAAACTGATTAACTACGTAGAAAAATGCATTTTAATAGATTTTGGTTCTGTGTACGCCGATTTCCATTAATCGTTTGAAATCTTCAGTAAAACATATTTTTTGATACGTGATTTTTAGATCCGAAAAAGATTTATTGTCATTATATCAAGGTTGTTAATCGATAGAATAATCGTTGTTAATATATATAATCTTATCGACGATAACGGACGATACCTATTTTTTTTAATCTTTATTAAATTGACTGAATCCATCAATTTCATGTTAAATTGACAATGCATTCAATTAGAATATAGTTTTTGATAATGTAGTGAGTTAAATACAAAAAAAAAACACACACACAAAATAATGTATTTTTGCGAAAATACTCAAATTTGCATAATAAGCAATATGGGTATAAACGAAGCAACATTTTGTATGCTTTTCAAAATTCTGGTATTTTTGGATTTAAATGTTCTAGATTTCACAAAGTACAGCATTTTCCGAAAATACTGTTTTTTTTTAAATACCATCCTTTTTCGAAAATACTAAAATTTTCATGATTTGCAACATGGGTCTCAAACGAAGCAAAGTTTGGTTTGCGTTTCAATATTTTAGAGTTTTTGGAATAAAATACTCAAATTTTCACAAAAAACCGCATTTTTTCAGAGTACTCAAATTTTCATAATTTGAAATTTGGGTATCAAGTAATTGTACATGCATTTTCACCGTTTTTGAGTTTTTTTTTATGACAAACTCAAATTTTCACAAAATATTGTATTTTTTTGAATTTTAAATCATTTCCAATATCAATAGGTTTGAAATTTTGTATGCATTTTCAAAGTTTTTTTTCACAGTTCCATTATTTTTGGAATTAAATGCTCTAGATTTCCGTATTTTTTTTGAAAATGCAAAATTTTTCACAAAATACCGTATTTTTTCGAAAATACTCA
This sequence comes from Culex pipiens pallens, assembly GCF_016801865.2. Taxonomy (NCBI): domain Eukaryota; kingdom Metazoa; phylum Arthropoda; class Insecta; order Diptera; family Culicidae; genus Culex; species Culex pipiens. Next base: position 24,183,195 of record NC_068938.1, read on the forward strand.
ATTATTTATATAATTTGCAGCATGGGTATCAAACTAAGCGAAGTTGGTATGCTTTATCACTTTTATTTGAGTTTATTTTTGAGTGTGCTCAAATTTTCATAATTCGCAATATGGGTATCAAATGATTTAAAATTTTGCATGCACTTCACTGTTATAGAGTTTTAGGAATAAAATGCTCAATTTTTCACAAAATATCGTATGTTTTTTAAAATACCAAAATTTATAATCATTTACAATATCAAACGGTCTGAATTTTTGCATGAATTTTCACTTTTTTAGAGTTTTTTTCACAGTTCTAGTATTTTGGAATTAAATGCTCTAGTTTTTACAAAATTCCGTTATTTTGAAAATACAAAATTTTTCACGAAATATTGTATTTTTTAGAAAATACACTTTTTTTTATAATTTGCAGCACGGGTATCACACGAAGCGAAATTTGGTATACTTTTTACTTTTATTAGAGTTTTTTAAGTTTAATTCTACATTTTTCCCAACACACTGCATTTTTTTGAAAGTTTTTTTTTGTAATTTGCAACATGGGTATTGGTTTTTATATGGGTATTTTCACTGTTCTATTATTTTTGGAATTAAATGCAGGTTATATTTTAAATAGTTTGATACACGTATTGCAAATTTTAAAATTAGAGAACTTAAAATAACGATATTTTGTGAAAATTTGAGTCTTTTAATCCAAAAACTCTAAAACATTTAAAATGCATGTTAAATTTCAAATCGTTTGATACCGAATATTGCGAATTATAAAAAAAATGAGTTTTTTCGAGGAAATACTGTATTTTGTGATTTTTAAACTAATTATACTTAATACTTACCATATTATTAAAAAAAATCTAAGAGAAATCATTGACATAATTTAAAAAGTCGTGACGTGGGCACATTTTTGAAAATATCAACCACAACACCCCCTCCCCCCATCGTGGACATTTGTACATACAAAAAAAAAACCTTTTTTTTTGTATGGAGCGTGGACAATCCCATTGTCGGAGATCGCATCATCAAATCGAATCAAACTAATCCTTGAAACTTTCTCAATTTCAACAAACACCAGCAACTAATACACTTCATATAGAGGAAATATACCCATTTTAATCACACTAAGCCGTTCGACCAATTCTCATCACTTTTGCCGTTTTCCGCTATTAAATCAACATTTTCGGATGTATCAACAATGGAGAGTTGCTTGCTCACTTTTATTTGAGCTATTTTTTACTTTGGAACAGTCAAAAACACTTATGAATGCTGCAATTCATGTTCAAAGTGCTGATAGGCCGATAATAGAAATAGGCTGAAAAAGGGTATTATAGTTCCCCTAGTTCCGGATCTGTAGAATCCGTTCTCGAAACCAAGTCATCAAAACTCAATATCCCAACACAATAACCAACAAGGCTTGTGTCCCTAGGCGAGTAAAACAGTTGGCAGTTTTATCCAGATGAACTGTTGTTTAGTGAAACAGAAACATCACAAAACTATTTCGCGATACGACACGACCAATATCTGTGTCTTTCTGTGTGTGATTTAGATTGTCAGTGCGTTCACGCTTGACTAGTTTTGCGTGGAAAAGTTTTCCCGCCATTTCCGGAATACAGAGTACCCTTACGTCAAAATGTGCGATGTGCGTTCACTGGCCAGCGAATCATTCACTGCATAATTCATGAGCAGCAATCTGTTTTCGCGGGGGGAATTTGAATTGTGTTCAGAAGCACCATGCGTTCCCACGATTGTGATATTCAGCACACCAGTTGATTTACCATTTGAAGGGGGTTCTTTGTGTTGTTTAGGACACTGAAAGAAAACATTCAGGCGTTTCCTGTGGAACGCTACAAATGTTTTGTTTCAATTACTTGTTTATGCCCAGTTTAGAATATATTTAAAATTTTCAAAATCAAAGAAGTTTTTCTTAGAGTGCTCAACTTCAGAGAGGACACTTCGAAGCATCCGTTTTTTTCCACCCAGCAAACCAGTGACACCGTACAAATGTTGCGGCCAGAATACTAAAACATCGCTAGAAGCACATGTCGGCTGCTGTTTTGCGTCGCACACTCGAGAGAAATGAGCAGACAACAAGTTCCGTTTCCGCATCAGTCAACCGTAAAATATTATGCACACGTGTTGGTCCTCACTTTCCATCTCTCTCTCTCTCATGAATTCCAGGAGCGGAAGGAAACAAATACAACCTCCCCTCCTGGTAGGAATGGCTTATGATCATTGTTATTGTGTGACGATGGTTTTGCATTCAGCATGCGTAATGTGCATCCCTCCCTAGTCACTGGATTATGCTGGGGTCCCATGCGGAGGATGAGGAAAATTCATAATGAACTTGGGAAAACTAACAGATGACAGCGTGACATTTGTGCAGGTGGTTGAAGATTTATTAGTTTTGCGGGAAGCATTCCGGTTTCCAAACTTGGAATGTTACAGAAGAACGACATGATTTGAATAAAAAGGCCTGGAAGTATGCAATATTTGATAAAATAAAATATTTTACGCCGAAATGTAGGCAAATTACTTCTGAAAGCTTGTTTATTTAAATCTTCATGCCAAAATCCTTTCCCAGAGACAATAATGATTCCAAGTAATCCTGCCTGAGCCAGGATTTCATGTTAATTATCAAAGACCGACATAAACCCAGAATGTATCTCCATTGAACCATGTATTAGCAAACACCACAAGCAATATTAAGTGGTGTGGATTAAGCCTCAGATTGCATCCAGCCTCTAGGAATGTATTCGGTGCACTGGAATATCACACAAGATTCGATAAATCTGTGGCATTCGACCTGGGGCAAGATTAATTACCAACTGCAGACGTTTGTACGCAATTAGTGCTGGAGGTATTAAACTGCTGGAAATCTGGCCCACACTCAATTGAAATGTTGTGGTTCCTGAACTCATCCTTTCTTAACTTCCAACAATTTCAACAAAGAGGCCATCATTTTCTTTCAATCTTTTGTGGGATGCAGCCCCCAAAATGAAGGCTTATTCAATCCGAAAAATTATGATGTTCTTTGTAGGCTCGGTTGGGAGAACTTTATGACCCCCTCAGAAGCATCAGTCTCCACATGAATAATAAACAAATTCCCCTCATGTGGGATGTGATGATCCGAAACAAGGAGTGGGGTTTGGTGTGCATGTTGACCTGATTTTCGGGGGAGAAAATGTCCATCAAGCTATGTGTACTAACCATGCTTTGAACATAATAAAATTGATCCTTTCGGGTCTCGGCTTGGTGTACGGCTCTTTGAAATTTAAGTGAGACGTGCTTTTTGGAAAGTTAATAAGGATGAGCTCTTCAAAAATTTAAAACGCACTGTAAGGTCATAAAAATTTGCTTTTGTGGGATGATGCTAAAGGATCAAGTTTCGAAACTCTTTGACTCAGTTTAATTTTGTAGTTGCTCAAATATGTACAGAGTGAAAAATACGCCCTATGTGATGGCGTACAAAAAATCTAACGAACTTTTTTTCCATCGAACAAAATTTAATATTTTCCTCTTTCATTCTCTTCGAGCTGAGTTGAGATGTTATGGAATGATTATTTCTGAAACTGCAATGACTTATATAGGCAAACACATGTTAACAATGGGTAAATTGTAAAAAAGACATTTGAAGCAACATTTATGGCCAATTTTTGGGGGATTTTGACCATTATCCCAATGGAGTGCGAAAAAACTAAAAAAGTTGGACAATCACACAGAAAAAAAAATAATGGTAATATTACATCTGGGAAGGGGTACATCTTTTATGTCAGAAAAAAGGTGTAATTTTACTTCTGGAAATGTGTAATTTTACCACTTTTCTGGTGTAATGTCACTTTTTCAGTATAAATTGAGGTAAAATATCATAAAAGAGGTAAAATTTAGCCTTCCAAAATTACAGCTTCCAAATTTACATTATTTTTTACTGTGGCAGCTAAAGTTTCCGAATTACTTGAATTTTAGTATTTGAGGGTTTGTAAATATGGTTTCCAGAGATTCTATGGCAACAATAGTGGCTGAATATTGTTAAAGGGAGTTGTTTCGATGATGTCTGAGATACACAGCAAATAAAGTAGTAATCCAGCTGCGTGTAAAAGGCCTCGGTGTAAAATAAATTTTGCATTATTTTATGAAATTCTGTGTAATATTACACCCTAAAATATGTAGCCCATCAGTATGGGAAACCTACTTGACCGAAATGTCAAGCTGATATATGCGTTTATCCTTACAGCTTTCCATCGGTCTGATGGCCGAGTGGGCTAAGGCGCCAGTCCTTACTGTTGGTGCTGGGTTTGAATCTCGTCGGTTGCAATTTTTTTTGTGTTTGCAGAAATTGTACATGCAGCGTGTAATATTAAGTGTCTTTTTTGACGAAGGTGATGTGCATGCTTTTGCATGCGATTTTACCATTGGATTTTTTGCTGTGTATGTACTCATAAAAATAGTTGGGTCAAATTTGGCCGTGTTTTTTACTAACATCTATATATATAAAAAATTTCAACGGTTTTGTTCGAACGCGAATCAGTTCAATACGGAGCGTCGGATCGAGGTACTCTTTGTTGCATTGGGTTCGTATAAGACCAAGGAAGGTTCTTATGCTAACTAATTGACACTTTGGCCACTCTGGAATCGATTCCGGAGCATCGGCAAATTGTATGGGGAAAGTTGCGTAAAATCAAATTATGATCACAGGAGGCTGAATAAGCAAAAAAGCAAAAAATGTCAACAAACGAAGAAAAGGCAGAACGAAGTTTGTCGGGTAAGGCTTGTTTTCTATATTTTAAGTAAAAAGAAGCACGCAGTAATGTTTGTAGTGTCGTAGACTATGCCTCTACTCATTTTTTTACAATTTAAATTATAATGGTGCCATTCTATTGCAGAAAATAAGAAAAACAAGCAAAAACTGGAAAAAGTAAAAACATGAAAAAATAAAAGAGGCAAAATGTAATGACAGGAGGTGGTAGAATAGGCCAAAAACTATTAGAAACAAACATAAACTAAACAAGATAAATGCAAATTAATATATTAAAAATGAAACAACAAAAATATAAAACAAGAGAAGAAAAGTTTTTCGTAGAACAAAATTTGCCCAAAATAACCTCCTCAAAACGGGAAAAATTAAAATTTTCGAAAAAATTGGGCAGTAGAGGGTTAAGGGCCAACGCAAAAAAAAGGAAAATAAAAAAAAATACTGAGCCATAGCACAGTGGGCGAAATGGAACCCAAAATCGGACTTAATTGAACGCGGCTGGTTCCCTGGTATGAAAAATGGTGTTTCTTATGTAAAAAAATCCGGGGAATCGATTGGTGATGGTTTCATCCACCGCACGAAACGGCAAAGGGTCCATATTGCCCCAATTCCCCATTTTTTTAATTTTTTTCTTAAAAATCGGACTGTATTTAGAGCGGAGGCTTTATACGGCCATCGAAAATGCACTTAACTTATGTGAAAATGTCCCAGGAATCCAGTAAAAATAACCACTTGCACCGCAAAAATCATCTAGGGTCCATTTAACCCCAATTCCGCTATGAAAGAATTTTTGGCCATTTTCAAATGTTAGGTCAGATTTTACAAATCTGAAAATATTTTTATCGTAAAGATCAGACAATTTTACATAAGAATGACGATTTGCACTTGCTTGTTTGACTCATTTATGTTGATATAGAAATTAAACTAAATAAAAAGATTGAAGAATCAGTTTTGGGCCAATTTTCCCAAACGCAGAATAAACTACCTTTTACATTATTTTTATTTTTATCAATATAAATGTGTTAAACTATCAAGTGCAAATCGTCATTCTTATGTAAAATTGTCTGATCTTTACGATAAAAATATTTTCAGATTTGTAAAATCTGACCTAACATTTGAAAATGTCCAAAAATGCTTTTATAGCGGAATTGGGGTCAAATGGACCCAAGATGATTTTTGCGGTGCAAGTGGTTATTTTTACTGGATTCCTGGGACATTTTCACATAAGTTAAGTGCATTTTTGATGGCCGCATAAAGCCTCCGCTCTAAATACAGTCCGATTTTCAAGAAAAATTTAAAAAAAATTGGGGCAAAATGGACCCTTTGCCGTTTTGTGCGGTGGATGAAACCATCACCAATCGATTCCCCGGATTTTTTACATAAGAAACACTATTTTTCATACCAGGGAACCAGCCGCGTTCAATTAAGTCCGATTTTGAGTTCCATTTCGCCCACTGTGCATAGTCTCAACATTTGAATGCAAAACGTGTTTTAAAATGTATTTTACAGTAGTTCAGATCGACGCTGTCGTGCTATCATGTCGCACCCGCCATTTCGACGTTCCGAGAAAAACGCGTTTTAATGTTTGACCTTGAATAAACAAAAACGAGAGCACGCAATGTAAACAATGAATAAAACGTTTTGTTTGGTTGACCATTCAGTGCGTTGCCCCGAAGTTTGGTTGAAATTGGTTGCTGGAGTCCCGAGTTATAATTACAAATGTTTACGGTAGTCTTACTTGTACGTGCGTCAAACGCATCCTGACCTGCAATCCCTTTGGCCAATTGTCGCACTTACATCAATTTTCAGGGAGTGACAAGATAGCACGACAAGATTGAAACTACTTTCATATGAAAAGTGACAAAAATTTTCGGAGCTTGTTTGGTTTTTATTGAATATCTCAGGATTGAAATCGAATTTTGGGGATCTGTGAAGGTCAAAAGGTGAGGCATTGTGAGCTGCACAAAATGGCGTTCTTAACTCAATTTGGCCTAAAATGCACGTACGACAAGTTAGCACGACGGCGACGAGATGTTTAAAAAAAATGTAAAATTGAGGAAAATATTTTTTTTGCGAAAAAAAACTTTTAGAGAAAACATCGAATATTTTCATAAATTTAAGAGATTTTTAAATCAACCTAAGCTCGCTAAAAATAATTCTAAACGCAAGGGAATGCATTTTAAATTGATTTTAGCTGATTGCACTTAAATTTCTGTTGGATTTTGAAGTTTTTTTTTGAAAAAAAATTCCCCCTGATTTTTCGGGCAAACTTTGAAGGGGTGCCAAAAACATGAAAAAAAAATACACGAGCCTTACGTGAATAATAAAGTAATAGAGATTTTGGACGTCCGATTTTCTTAGAGTTTTTACCTTAATTGCTGAAACCTTTTGCGTACCTTTCGTAAGCCCAAAGAAACCATTTTGTATCATCAGTTTGTCCATATATATTTTTTTACAAATTTGGCAGCTTCCGTTCAAATATGGTATGCGAAAATTAAAAAAAAAATCATTTGAAGGAAATTTTATGATGGAATTGGTGTTTTTGACAAAGTTGTTTGACTTGGGGAAATTCTCGTATGTTTGGCAGGTTAGGCACTCGCTCCTAACTTCATCCAATTAGCTGATTTTCACAATTTTAGCAACTTATATTGTAAAACTGGTAATTGAAACTGGCTTGCTCATTTACTATTGTGCTATTTATCATTCGATTTAAATTGAAAACGCTTTTGTGAGCTGTAGTTGAACATCAAAGTGCTGATATGTCAACATTAGAGGCACGATGGATTAAGATGCAGTTCCCTTAAATGGAGAGCAAAATTACGCAAAGAAAATGAAATGATGCTGATTTTTTTTCACCAAAAATGGTTTTTAAAAAAATACTATTTCTAATGCTATCTTTTCGAAAATAAACCAATTTTTATTTCGGCAAAATAAAAATAAAATAATGTATAAAATGGTCAAACATTTGTTTAACATAACTTTTGATGAAAAATAAAATTTGTAATAATACTTTAGCGACAATATGTTGCATGTTTGACCTTTGGTTACTGAAGCCATGCAAGATAAAAAAACATGAGATTTTCTAAGCATTGCCCAATTAGTCCTCGTTTGGGATCGGATCGGAAACCAAAGGTCCGATTTTAAACTTTAGAAATAAAAATTTTCTGATAATAAAAAAATTCAAAAGCAACCCTAAAATTTCAAAGGGGATTAAATAATTCATCCAAACCTATAGGAAAGACACACGCGAAATTTTCAGGTAATCCAGATAAATATTGATATTAACAGCATGTTGTTCACACAGTATTTTTTTTTTTTTGGGAGTTTGGAATGTGTAATTCTGAAAGGTTAAATATTAACTCTTTTACGATGTAATTTTACCTCAAATAAGACTGTAAAAGTGTTATAACACCAGATAAGTAGTAAAAATACACATTTTCAGAGGAATAAATACACTTTTTTTTACATAAATGATGTACCCCTTCCCAGATGTAATATTGCCATGATTTTTATTACTAGGCAGGCATAATAAAACATATCGAATAGTCTTTGCAAGATAGATATCATTAGATGCAAGCCGATAGTTTTAGTCGGTGAAAATAAAAAAAAAAACATTATTGTTTAAAATCTATAAATGGCAGTAAATAATGGAAAAAAATGCAGTAAACATTGTTGCATTTTCAATTAGCACTATATCACAGCATTGAATCAAGTAAATTGATGGAAAATGCATTAATAACTTGCCAAACCACGCTGCAATAATGCCTCAGTGGTAATCGAAAATGTCACTCATATCTCATAATATGGGAGGAGGAAACACTCTCCGGATATTTGAACGGGTCAAAAACTGGTCCAAACTGTCACTCGCAGTTTGATAATATTTATCTACAAAAATAGAGACGAACCCCCTTCGATTTCCTCATTTCTCAAACCACGATCACCGAAAAAAGTGGCATTCCAACACTATCCTCTCCTTCGCAGCATCCGACTAGTGACATATTTCATAGAGTTTTCTATGTGACATGTGCGCTTAAAATCGAATTTGAAATGAATGAGGCAAAATAAATTTCAAACCACCAAGGCCAAGGCAACATCATCACCATCAGCGTCACCCACTTCACCAATGGAAGTCATATGACAATTGAGCATCATCTCCGGAGTCGGAGTCAGAGCCTTTTGATAGGAGGTATCGTTTATCGTCTAGTCTGGGTTGTTATCAGCAGTATCGCATCACATTCACACACATCCCGAGACCTAGTTGATTTTAATTAGAAACTTTTCTCGCTTATCAAAAGACCATCGTCGCATCCCGTATCGTCGTTGAATTGTCATGCGATGACTGTCTCTCTCTCAACTTTGTCTCTAGGTCGTCATGACTAAGGAAGTACAGGAGAAAAAAACAATTTCACAATTCACTTCTCGATTGGACTGAACAGGGCTTTGTTCCTGGTCGAGGGTAGGAATTATGTGTATCGGTTTGCGAACGGAAAAGGCCTTCCTCTAACGTGGGATTTCTGCTCCAGCGCCTCTGACGAGACAGGAGAAACCGGGACCGACGTTTTACTTCACCATCCGATAGAAGCTCAGTGGATAAGGCGGGAATCGAACCCGCGTCTCATAGCATCATCGGGATCGGCAGCCGAAGCCGCTACCCCTGCGCCACGAGACCCACGGTGGCCTAATCTGGTCTAATTTGCAATAAAATTTAAGTGATGTTGAACAAGTTTTTAAGCAGTGTAATCCTAATGATTTTTTACTACATTAATACTTCAATTGAAATTACAAAAGACAGTGAAACGATTTTCGTTCCCCAAAGACACAAGTCTCTTATCACACACAAGACGGAAATGCAAAGCGGCGACGCCAAATTGGTAGCATTAGACTACGGTGACAGCAACAAGTGTCTGCAACGCAACAAACCCGTAGTTGCAACGTTGCATCGAAACAAATTATTTCATTGTGAACTGTACTTCAAATTGGTTTTTAACTGAAGTGGGCAATTTTGAATATTTTAATTTTATAAATTGTATCCACCATATTCAAATTATACTCTTTTAAAAGAAAGTTTAAGTTAAACAAGTTTTAAAAAAATCAACAAAAAGATCGTCATCTGAAAATATTTTTCGAGATTCTTATGATATTCCACCCAGATGACGGTTAACAATTTATTGTTAAATTATCTTTCCACTTGTATAACTAAGCATATGATAATTGTATAAAAATTAGCATTTAAAAAAACTAAAAACTAAAAACTAAAAACTAAAAACTAAAAACTAAAAACTAAAAACTAAAAACTAAAAACTAAAAACTAAAAACTAAAAACTAAAAACTAAAAACTAAAAACTAAAAACTAAAAACTAAAAACTAAAAACTAAAAACTAAAAACTAAAAACTAAAAACTAAAAACTAAAAACTAAAAACTAAAAACTAAAAACTAAAAACTAAAAACTAAAAACTAAAAACTAAAAACTAAAAACTAAAAACTAAAAACTAAAAACTAAAAACTAAAAACTAAAAACTAAAAACTAAAAACTAAAAACTAAAAACTAAAAACTAAAAACTGAAAACTAAAAACTAAAAACTAAAAACTAAAAACTAAAAACTAAAAACTAAAAACTAAAAACTAAAAACTAAAAACTAAAAACTAAAAACTAAAAACTAAAAACTAAAAACTAAAAACTAAAAACTAAAAACTAAAAACTAAAAACTAAAAACTAAAAACTAAAAACTAAAAACTAAAAACTAAAAACTAAAAACTAAAAACTAAAAACTAAAAACTAAAAACTAAAAACTAAAAACTAAAACTAAAAACTAAAAACTAAAAACTAAAAACTAAAAACTAAAAACTAAAAACTAAAAACTAAAAACTAAAAACTAAAAACTAAAAACTAAAAACTAAAAACTAAAAACTAAAAACTTAAAAATAAAAAATAAAAACTAAAAACTAAAAAACTAAAAACTAAAAACTAAAAACTAAAAACTAAAAACTAAAAACTAAAAACTAAAAACTAAAAACTAAAAACTAAAAACTAAAAACTAAAAACTAAAACAAAACTAAAAACTAAAAACTAAAAACTAAAAACTAAAAACTAAAAACTAAAAACTAAAAACTAAAAACTAAAAACTAAAAACTAAAAACTAAAAAACTAAAAACTAAAAACTAAAAACTAAAAACTAAAAACTAAAAACTAAAAACTAAAAACTAAAAACTAAAAACTAAAAACTAAAAACTAAAAACTAAAAACTAAAAACTAAAAACTAAAAACTAAAAACTAAAAACTAAAAACTAAAAACTAAAAACTAAAAACTAAAAACTAAAAACTAAAAACTAAAAACTAAAAACTAAAAACTAAAAACTAAAAACTAAAAACTAAAAACTAAAAACTAAAAACTAAAAACTAAAAACTAAAAACTAAAAACTAAAAACTAAAAACTAAAAACTAAAAACTAAAAACTAAAAACTAAAAACTAAAAACTAAAAACTAAAAACTAAAAACTAAAAACTAAAAACTAAAAACTAAAAACTAAAAACTAAAAACTAAAAACTAAAAACTAAAAACTAAAAACTAAAAACTAAAAACTAAAAACTAAAAACTAAAAACTAAAAACTAAAAACTAAAAACTAAAAACTAAAAACTAAAAACTAAAAACTAAAAACTAAAAACTAAAAACTAAAAACTAAAAACTAAAAACTAAAAACTAAAAACTAAAAACTAAAAACTAAAAAAACTAAAAACTAAAAACTAAAAACTAAAAACTAAAAACTAAAAACTAAAAACTAAAAACTAAAAACTAAAAACTAAAAACTAAAAACTAAAAACTAAAAACTAAAAACTAAAAACTAAAAACTAAAAACTAAAAACTAAAAACTAAAAACTAAAAACTAAAAACTGATCTTGATTTTGATTTTGATCTTGATTTTGGTTTTGGTTTTGGTTTTGGTTTTGGTTTTGGTTTTGGTTTTGATTTTGATTTTGATTTTGATTTTGATTTTGATTTTGATTTTGATTTTGATTTTGATTTTGATTTTGATTTTGATTTTGATTTTGATTTTGATTTTGATTTTGATTTTGATTTTGATTTTGATTTTGATTTTGATTTTGATTTTGATTTTGATTTTGATTTTGATTTTGATTTTGATTTTGTGTTTGGATTTTTATTTTGATTTTTCTTTTGATTTTGATTTTGATTTTGATTTTGATTTTGATTTTGATTTTGATTTTGATTTTGATTTTTGATTTTGATTTTGATTTTGATTTTGATTTTGATTTTGATTTTGATTTTGATTTTGATTTTGATTTTGATTTTGATTTTGATTTTGATTTTGATTTTGATTTTGATTTTGATTTTGATTTTGATTTTGATTTTGATTTTGATTTTGATTTTGATTTTGATTTTGATTTTGATTTTGATTTTGATTTTGATTTTGATTTTGATTTTGATTTTGATTTTGATTTTGATTTTGATTTTGATTTTGATTTTGATTTTGATTTTGATTTTGATTTTGATTTTGATTTTGATTTTGATTTTGATTTTGATTTTGATTTTGATTTTGATTTTGATTTTGATTTTGATTTTGATTTTGATTTTGATTTTGATTTTGATTTTGATTTTGATTTTGATTTTGATTTTGATTTTGATTTTGATTTTGATTTTGATTTTGATTTTGATTTTGATTTTGATTTTGATTTTGATTTTGATTTTGATTTTGATTTTGATTTTGATTTTGATTTTGATTTTGATTTTGATTTTGATTTTGATTTTGATTTTGATTTTGATTTTGATTTTGATTTTGATTTTGATTTTGATTTTGATTTTGATTTTGATTTTGATTTTGATTTTGATTTTGATTTTGATTTTGATTTTGATTTTGATTTTGATTTTGATTTTGATTTTGATTTTGATTTTGATTTTGATTTTGATTTTGATTTTGATTTTGATTTTGATTTTGATTTTGATTTTGATTTTGATTTTGATTTTGATTTTGATTTTGATTTTGATTTTGATTTTGTTGCTTTACCAAAACCATATTTTTTTGATTTAAAAATGATTTCGATCTGTTTTCTGCTCGGGCTTCCACGCTCAGCAAAGTATCCTCCCCTGTCCCCACAGTCAACTTCTGCGCGCAACACGTGTGTTGTTGTAACCAATCTGTACAGTTCACCCCGGGCCCGGAGAAATTCTAGCCGGCTGGGTGGCAACATTCTCCAGCCATCGCGTCACACCGCAGCTGCTGCGTGCAACATCCCTGCAATGTCGCGCAACACACAGCCCGTCGTCACCGTGGAAAGCATGGCCTGCAAGCGCAACTTGAGCGGATTCAGTTTTTCCTCGTCTGCCAGCGGTTTCACATCGCGTGGTCCGTTCAGTTCCGTCGGTGCGGGGTTTTGTGTTGAGTCCGGTTCGTGGGGTTGGATTTTTTTGTTTCGGAGGAGGTTGGATTTTTTTTTTATTGAAGTCGGTGTTTGTGAAGTGTTGATCCCGACCCGACTCGACAGGGTTATGTGATGTTCGTCGAGAAGAGTCGAGTGTTTTGCACGGGAAATTGGACCCACCGACCTCCGGCAGATGCAGTTTAGAAGCCGATTAATAGCTCAACGCGGTGTGATTAAGCGCAAATGGGAGGAGCACGTGTTTGAAGTAATCGTCGTTGGCAGAGTTAGTGCGAAGAATCAGCATAGTCAGTGTGTTTTGGAGAAATTAATTTGTGGCCGGACCACCTGCTGCTGATGGGTTCTGGGTGTTACTGCTAGAGGGAAGCAACTAATCCGCCTGGAGTGTGGTTTTACGTGGAAGTGAAGTTTGGTGAAGCAGAAACGAATATTCGCTGCGTTGTTTTTGGGAAATGGAAAATGGAGCAGTAGTTGTGTGCATGGTTCAGCTGAGTGGGGATTACAACAAGTTGGAGTGTTTCTACTGAAGTGGAGATGCATGTATTTATTCAAAACAAATAAATGTAAATAAAAAAAGTTAGTTCGATTAAATGTATCAAACAAAAAAAATAGTGCAAAATTGAAAGTTAAATCCGTGCAATTCGAAGATACTTGATGTTCGGTGTTCATAGATTGGTGAGTAATTTGAATAAAATCCAAGGTTTTTTTTTCATAAAATTATTTTTATTAGGTCCTTTTCGGTGCTGGGACCTGGTTAGGACCGAGTCAGCTTCTGTAATTACATTTTACTTAAAGCTAAGAGTAATTACAGTGGATCTTGTGTAAAATCCAAGGTTGTTAACGATAAAATTATTGAGGCTCGATAACGATAGTTCTATATTTATCGTTATTTCGATGGACGAAAACTCATTTTAAAAAATCTTTCTTCAATCGATTTAATTCAACCATATCATGTTAGATATTAAATGCTTTCACTAAGATTTTTTTAAATGTAGTAAGTTTTAAAGTACGAATTTTTAAAAACAATCACAAAATACCGTATTTTTCGAATGTACTAAAATTTTCATAATTTGCAATAATGATATTAAACGACGATAAATTTTTTATGCTTTTTCACCTTATTAGAATTTTATTTAAATTCTAAAATTTTCACAAAAAACCGTATTTTTTTTAAATACCTGTTTCATAAAAACCTCGAATTTTCATAAAATATCGTATTTTATAAAAAATACTAAAATTTTCATAATTCACAATATGGGTATCAAACAAGGCAAAAATTTTGGATACATTTTCACTTCATTATTTTTTTTGTAAAACACTAAAATTTTCACAAAATATTGTAATTTTTTGAAATTACAGTCCAGACTCGATTATCCGAAGCCTCAATTATCCGAAGTTTCGATTATCCGAAGTTCGATAATCCGAAGGTTTCTAATTGAAGGTGATAATCGAATCACGAACAAAAATTATTTTTTATCGTTTTTTTTTTTTCTTTTCCTTGTTTTAAACATCAAATGCGAGTTCTGCGACCCCATTTTAGTCAAATTTGGATAGTTGATTGCTTATTTAATAATAAAATGCATTTTTTTAAATATTTCGTCACTGCCATATTGGCCGCCAACTTGGATAAAAAAAATGTAAATCACTTTAGTGTAGTTTGGGGATTGTTGTTTTTTTCGTGATTCGATTATCCGAAGTGAAATTTTTCCGAAGCCTTCGGATAATCGAGTCTGGACTGTACTCTTATTTTCTTAATTTGCAATATCAAACAAAGCAAAATTTGTATTTAAAAAAAAAACTTTAATAAAGTGAAAAAGCATACAAAACTTCGCTTCATTTGATTCTCATTTTGCAAATTTTAAAAGTTTGAGTATTTTCAAAAAAATATGGTATTTTGTGTGAATTTTAGTATATTCCAAAAAAAAAACTTTAATAAAATAAAAAAGTAACAAAATTTTGCTTCCTTTGATACCCATAATGCAAATTACGAATTCTGTGATGTTTTTTTTTGAGTATTTTTACTTTGAAACTTACTACATTTTCAAAAAAAAAAAACATTTTCTTAGGGAAAGCATTTTTAATTTAACAAGATATGGTGGCATTAATCGATTTTATAAATATTTTAAAATGGAGTTATCACCTATAGAAATATCTAAATAACGATAACCATTATCGTTTTATTTTAGTTTTTTTTTTCTTATGTGTGACTTGGGAACGAAATTTTCGATCGATTTGGTGTTTTCAATAAAAGATAGATCAGGACCTTTTTAAAAAAAAGTTGCTGCAAGCTAAAAACATATTTTTATTATTTAACATTTTGGCCGTTGCAAATATTTTTCAAAGTTTATATCGCCCCCTTCAAAATAAACCATTTGCAACCATCTTTAAAAAATGATTAAGATTTATAATATTCCCCGACATATGTTTTTAAAATATTTCAGATATTTGTTTGGAAGATAATAAATTTGACAAAACATGTTTAAAGTCTCGATTACATTCTGTTTTGCAAATATTTATTAGGATGTAACAAAAATGACTTTTTGGCGGGCATTCAAGGGTTTGTTCCGGTGGGCATACAAAGCCCAAATCCAAAATATGAGCTTGATTTGACGTAACAGGAGCTGGCGCTCCGCCCTTCAATTTTAAATGGGATTTAACTCGTAAAAAAAGATTTTTTCAAAAATATCACTTTTTAAGGCATTTTGGCCGCTGAAGCGTTTATTATCAACATCATTGGCGTGTAGGCCAGATCTTTGCGCATCTTTTGGTATATATAACATTGAAATTTAGAGCACCCTGGAGCTCGGTACAAACCTTCAAAGTTTGGCATTTTTTCGAAAAATTGACCCCGGCAAAATCAAATGGCGTCTAGGTCGTCGCGAGGCGCGACGCATATCTTTTTTGCCGGGACCGATTTTTCGAAAAAATGCCAAACTTTGAAGGTCTGTACCGAGCTCCAGGGTGCTCTAAATTTCAATGTTATATATACCAAAAGATGCGCAAAGATCTGGCCTACTCGCCAATGATGTTGAAAATAAACGCTTCAGTGGCCAAAATGCCTCCAAAAGTGACATTTTTGAAAAAATCTTTTTTTACGAGTTAAATCCCATTTAAAATTGAAGGGCGGAGCGCCAGCTCCTGTTACGTCAAATCAAGCTCATATTTTGGATTTGGGCTTTGTATGCCCACCGGAACAAACCCTTGAATGCCCGCCAAAAAGTCATTTTTGTTACACTCTATTATTTATAGCCTTAACCTAACTATTGAATAAACATAATTTTAAATTTGTGATTTCAAGATGTTGGTGTGTGATGAAGCCGTGTCGAATCATGTTAATATTTTAGTAAAAAGTACTTTTTTATATATTTTTTATCAACTGTTCACCTTTATGATAAGGTTAAAAGGTCAATTCAGCACCCAGTTTACGGGGTACCACCTATCTTACAATCAAACGCACCCGCGTCGTCACGTTTCGTAATGCTCGCTCATTAGCCATTCAGAAATTATGATTAGCGATGGTGTGCAGCAAAGTGCAACAAAACCAGCTTCGCATAGTGTCACTCTCTGTGCGCGAGCTTTGGGCTTTGGTTCGACGTTGAATGCATAATTATTGTCTTAAGCATCGCCCGTGTGTGTGTGTGTGTGCTTGAACAACCTTAACTGACATAACTGTTTTTCCATCGAACGGCATCAAGTGGGAGGAAACCCGTAATTAAGGCCCTTCCTCTCTGTCTTACAGTATCAATAGACCCCCTCTTTCTCACAACCCCTCAATCGTCTAAGTTAGTTGCAGCGACTAGAATTTGTGTGCGCGGCGTGTGCGCTTAATATAAACAAAACTGGTGCACGCTTTAATCGCTGATCGACGACGCCGATGTCGTCATTTTTAAGTCAATTTTGCTTGATATGTTTACACTCAAATTGTTTAAAGCATTGTTGGTTGCATTACAAATTCAACATTCATCTGTCTAAAACCAGGTGAACTTGAAGATCTCTCTCTGCTTAATTGAGAAGGGCACGGCCAGCAGCCGGACTGGGTCGGGCCCATTCAAGGTGGATCAAATTTATGCTAAGTTGTGAAAATTACATATAATTAAATTAAGCTCGTCTGCTTTGATAGCAGTGACTGCATCAGCTGTGCCGGGCATTCCGACATAAATCGTATGGAAGTGGTCGTAGTCGTGCTGCGTGGTGTTGTTGCTGTGAGCTGCTTATGTTTATGGTCGAAGGGGGTGGGTCGTAATGATTGTGGTTGGTTGCATTGCTGTGTAGTTTTATTGTTCAATTGTGTTCAAAGCGATGATAGGTTTTTTTGGGTAAAAATATGATTTTAAGTTAATTTAGGTTGGTCGCGGACATTAAACATGAATCATGATTAACGTGACTTGGTTGACATCACAGTGTGTTTAATAACATTTTTATTATAGAGATTTCTTTTGTATTTTTTTATCCGGCTGAAACTTTTGGTGTCTTCGGTATGCCTAAAGAAGTCATTTTGCATCATTAGTTTGCCAATATAATATTCCATACAAATTTAGCAGCTGTCCATACAAAAATGATATTTGAAAATTCAAAAATCTGTATCTTTTAAAGGAATTTTTGATCGATTTGGTGTCTTCGGCAAAGTAGTAGGTATAGCTAAGGACTACACTGAAAAAAATGATACACGGTAAAACATATTTTGGAGATTTTCAATTTCACTTTTTGTCAGTAAGACTTGATTTGAAAAAAAGAACACTATTTTTATTTTTTAATTTTCTGGGTTTTAGGGAACATCAAATGCCAACTTTTCAGAAATTTCCAGAACGGGCAAAAAATCTTTGACCGAGTTATGAATTTTTGAATCAATACTGATTTTTTCAAAAAATCGAAATATTGGTCGCAAACATTTTTCAATTTCATTTAAAAAATCCAATTTGCAATTAAAAAGTACTTTAGTGAAATTTTGATAAGGTGCACCGTTTTTAAGTTATTGCCATTTTCAGGTAACTTTTTTGAAAAAAGTAACAGTCATTCATTTTTTTAAATTAGTGCCCATGTTTGCCCACTCTAGAAAAAAATATTTTTGAAAGGGAGAAAATTCTCAATATTTTGCATTTTTGAACTTTGTTGATACGATCCTTAGTTGCTGAGATATTGCCACGCAAAGATTTAAAATCAGGAAAAATGTTTTTTTTTGAGTCTCACCCAAACTACCCACCATTTTCTAATGTCGATATCTCAACAACTAATGGTCCGATTTTCAATGATAAAATATGAAAAATTCGAAAAAATTGTGATGCTTTGTAAAAAAATATTTTATTTTTTTTAAATCAAGACTTACATTTCAAAAGGGCGTTATATTGCATGTTTGGCCCTTTTGAAAAGTTAGTCCTGATTTAAAAAAAATAAAATATTTTTTTCGAAAAGATCAGAAAATTTCACGAATCACGAAAAATCGGACCAGTACACAGAAAAAAAGTTGAATTTTGGAATTCTGAAAATTTGGTAGGTTGAATATTACCTGTTTATTTGTGTAATATTACATAAAAAATGTGTAAAAATGTGAATCTGATGAATATTCATCAAAAACTGATGAAAATTTATCATTTTCTGTGGTAAAATTTATCATTTATTTTGCCACAAAATCTGTTACCATTTCCTGATGAATATTACCATCATTTTTTTTTCTGTGTAGTTGTTGAGATATCGACATTCGAAAAAGATGGGGTGTTTGGGTAAGACATAGAAAACATCAATTTGCCTGATTTTAAATCTTTGCATGGCAACATCTCAGCAACTAAGCGTCGTATCCAGGCCTGCAAAAAGTTTCCAACCCAGCGTACACATGAAGCAAACCAAAATGTCAGTTCACTGCTAGCATGTGACTGTATGCCTACTGTGTCAGTTCAACCACTGCCGCCTGACTCGTGCCGGTCGGCTGCTGGAGAATGCGAGACGTGAAAAAATGAGCTACACTCACTCAATTTGTGTCATACGACTGACTCGTAAAATCCTCTTTAAACACTATTTTGAATATTTTTAAACAATTGAATGGTTCAAGACTGTGCAAAACACTTCAAACAACAATAACTTATATTCAAAAATACATTTCCACGCATGAATACAAACTTTTTGTGTAAAAACTTGTTTCTTTATGTGTGTGCGTGAAACGTCGAATGAGCGTTGGTCGACTACTGCCTCGAATTGCAGCTGCTCAATGAGCTAGAGCACTCATGACTGCTCCGGGTTTGTTTATCTCACGGTTTTGCGGTTCAGTGACTGGATCTGAAAAATTCGTGTCAGCGTCGCCGATTTTCACGTCATGACCCCTGAAATTTTCAGCACTGGTCGTATCAACTAAGTTCATGAGCAAAATATAGAGAATTTCTCAGCTCTTCAAAAATATTTTTTTCAAAGGTGGGTAATCATGAGCACTAATTAAAAAAAAAATGTATAACTGCGACAGTGTTGCAAATGAGTGATAGAAAAGCTATCAATTGATTATCTCTGCACCAAAAACATCCGAGAGTATAGCGGCCGTCACTATAGCTTGTGAGATCTCTTCTTGTGTCTTGTGATTCCCAGCGATATCATTCTCTCTCTATCACTCCTCCACTTTTCCTCGACTATGCACTCTCACCGCTGAGTCTCTCAATCTCTCCGAAAACTGTAATGAGAGAACGCGAGATGGAGATTAGGAGCCGACCACGCATGACGTCCCTTGAAACTGCGTTTGCGAAATTGGTTTTATGGCGGCTTTTGTGGTTAAACGCTGTTGCGGTAGGATGATCGTGGAATGAGAGAGAAAAGGGAAATGTCAATCGCGAGTGTGTAAACACGAAATCGTGTTCGGCCATGGTGCTGAGAACTTCAATGAGGAAGGAAGAGCAGTTGTATTTGAGCCATGAATATTCAGGCGGGATAATTGTAGTTGCTGAAAGCTGATATTTTGATATTTTAACAACCCTGAACTGCGAGTATTTTCAAAAAAGTTACCTAGAAATGGCTATAACTTGAAAACGGTGCACGGTTTTTATCGAATTTTTTCAAGAACTTTTTGATTGCAAATTCGATTTTACATCGAAAAAAGAAGTTGAAAATTTGTTGCGACCGCTATTTTGATTTAAAAAAAAAACAGTATTGATTCAAAAATTCATATCTCAGTCAAAGATTGTTTTGCCCGTTCTGGAAATTTCTGAAAAGTTGGCATGTAATGTCTCCTAAAACATATCAGAAAAAAGTGTTTTTTTGCAAATCAAGTTTTAGTGACAAAAAGTGAAATTAAAAATCACCAAAAAAAATTTACCGTGTATCATATTTTTTCAGTGTAGTCCTTATTCATACCTACAACTTTGCCGAAGAGACCAAATCGATCAAAAAATTCTTCAAAAGATACAGACTTTTCAATTTTCATAAATCAATTTTGTATGGACAGCTGCCAAATTTGTATGGAAAATTATATGAACAAACTAATGATGCAAAATGGCTTCTTTGGGCATACCGAAGGCACCAAAAAAAGTTTCAGCTGGATTTAAAAATACAAAAAATAAATAAAATCGAATGACCGAAATCTCAGAGAATTGCTTAGTGGTGCTTGGCCATGTTTGCATAAGAGTTTCATATGAATTTTTTAAATTTGAGTTAAAAATGCAGGGTTATTTTTGTTTCATGTATCTATCATAAAAAAATGTTCTATTTTATTTTGTCTTAATTTAAAGTTGATGGATATGGCATTTTATGCGAATATCTATTAATTAGAGTTAAAAAAGTCAGTTTCAATTGCTAGTTAATGCAGTGAATGCATTTCCATGATATTTAATAAAGTAAAAAAAAACATTCTCTTTGTATCGCCGCATACAAAGTGCTTATTACCCAGAATTTAATCAATCCCGATTGGCTATTGTTTCAGTGTTCAACCCCGTAACAAAAAGCGGGCGGAGAAAATTTGTAATTCAATCACTGACAGCGATCAAACCCCGTTATTCCCGAGAATAATCCTCCATTATTGACCCATCAGCATCGGATTAGCTTGCCGCACTCGCAAATGTATTTATTCATAGAATATTTCGTGGAATACATGGACAGACAATGTGCCTACACCGTGGACACTTCTGGCAGGTCGGGGAGGGAATTAACGAATTATGCAAATGCAACGCAACGCACAGCAGACGAGTTGCAAGCGCGAGCGTTTCAAAGGCAAAAAGTGCAATTGTCACCTGTTCGGCAGCCCCGTCACCGTGAACGTCAGGTCTTGCATTTTAAAACTACGAGACGCGCAAGAGCAACAAAGCTCATTATGGCCCTTGATTAAACGTTGTGATCAAATCAAGCATGGTGATTGTTTTGAGCTGAGCGGACCTTTCTTGTTGTGAGTTGAGTAGGGGTTGGGAGTGTCACTTTTCTGAGCAACATACAAAAAAAAAAGTTTTACAAAATTTGAACATATACACCAAATTAAACCCCGAAAAAATGTAACAAAAGTTTAAAAATCAAGATTTCGTGGTAAAATGGTCAGTCACATACAATGATTCGCTGACTCAATGAACTCAGCTGATTCTTACTCGAGCATGACATTTTTCCTTGGAACAACTTTCCGTCAGAGTTGATTCAATTTTTTCGAGTCTTTATGCCGTTGCGAATGTGTGTAATATGATTACGATTACGAGTTGTGGGTGGGCTGCTCCATAAATCGAGCAGACTCGTTTCGGGTCGACCCCCCTGCCGTTTGCCGACATCAATTGAGTTAGAGCTGAGAGGACTTTTCGGCTTTGCCACTTTTCAATTTTCGGCAATTGGTTCTGAATGTGGCTTTTGTGTGGAGCTTTTGCGATCTCAAATGGGGGCGATAAATATCTCAAAGCGTGATATTTTGCACGGCGAAGGCTTCAAATTTCTCATAACACTCCCAGATCATGAGCCACGCAGTGTGAAATTCCATTTTCCGTAATTGACAGTTACTCATGTTCACAAGATATTAAAGTGATCCCGCTCAAATACCTCACTCATTGCTGCTTAAAGCAACTACGGAGGAAGATGGAGGAAAAGAGATGAAATACCAAATTGCACCATTAATTAAATACTCATTAATTAAAGCCAAATGCCACCGATTGCATGCCGGGGCAACATTGACATACCCGAACCCCCCGACAGACCAAAAATTCCTGATCTGGTCCCCGGACTGCGGCGGCGGCAACCTCAAGTGGACATTATCACATTATGGTGGAGAGTCGTTGTGCCGAGCCCCACAATCATCATTCCGCGAAACGCTTCGAGCGAAATTTAAGGAGCTGAGACAAAGCAAGCAGAGGGAAGACTTAATCGAAGTTAAGTTGTTTCTACTAGTACTGAGAGCAGCTAGTGGAAGGTAGCAACAACAATCAGAAAGCTCGCGTTCGCGGTCTTAGGCATGGTTGGCTGTGTTTAAAGGTTTCTGGTTCACCGTAAAAAAATGTGTAAATTTGTAAGGTGTAAAATACGACGGTTTCATATTACCTCTTTTATTAGTGGCTATAATACAATAAAAAAGTGGTAAATTAACACACTTTTAGAGGTTAAATTTTCATTTTTTATGATATAAAAGATGTATTCATTCCCTGATGTAATATTACCATGAGTTATTTTACTGTCTCGGAATGTTTAAAGGAGTGGAAGGAACTGTAATGATTTTTAAGAGCTTTTAAGAATGTGTAGTTGCAACAAAAACTAATTTGATGCATAGATTGTTAACTTTCCAGTTATTTTTTTACATTATATTCTTTTGTACTTTTATTTTTCTCTCAGAACCTGCGTAAAAAGTTTGATCTTGAATGTAAAAAATTGCCTTCGAATAATGGCTATAATACTAAATAAATGATAACAGTAAATAAATTTGAAAATTTGACAGTATTTTTTTGATACTCAGGTCATTGCTGAAATTTTAAAGTAATCGCAGTTTTAGTGAAAGTTGATTCTTCCCCCTTTGAGTAATTTTCTCATTTTTGTCCTTAGCGCGTCGAAAACCTAACATTTTATCTAAAACAAATCATATCTCAGGATCCTGCTAATGGTAAAATATATTTTCAGACATTGACCCTTTGGTCCAGGCATCGTCAAAATGGCACTTGGAGTTTTAAAAAGACTTTTTTCATTTGTAAGGCTAGATTTTTCGAACCCATCACTATTTTTCCCTGAAAATCCGATTAATCATCTTTTATTTGCGCCAAAAGGAGCTAAAATCGGTTGAATTGTTCTTAAGTTATGATTTTATGGAAAAATGTGGATTTTGCAAAATCTTCAAAAAAATCCATTTTTGGTCGAAAGACTAAAAGCGAACAAGGTCGATTTAAAAAAAGTTTTTTTTTTGCAAAATGATACATTTTAAAATGATTCTAAATGCACAAATGAAAAGGTTCTTTGAACGGCTTTCAGTTAACTACTTTTTTATTTTCATTAAATTTCAGAGGTTTTTATTGAGGTCGCTTGTTTAAATTCCTCGGCGATGGTTCAGCTTTTCAAGTGTAGAAAAAGTATTCTTCGCCCTTACATTGTGCCATACCTCCTTACTTAAGTCAATACGCCACTTCGCATTGAAAAATGTGATTTAAATTGTTTTATGCTTTTAAAATTGATATTTTCGAAACAATTTTAAAATTTGTTCTTGTACCTTGATTTTTCGAGGCAATTATGCAATATTATATTAAGCAAGTTTGTTTTGTTTTTTTTATGAAAGGAAAAACTCATAAAATATTTAAGAAGTACCAGTTGAAAAAAAATATTCAAAGCATGGGAAAAATCACAAAACTATTACGACAATCAAGATTTGGTTGTTTAAACAAAAAAAATAAAACTTGCACAATATGTCGGACTTTTTTTTTAAAGAACTGCTCAAGTTTGAAAGCATGGATTTTTTTTTCAAAAAATCAAAAAAAATTTAAAACAATAAGATTAAAAAGTTTATAGAAATAAAAAAATACAAAATATGTTAAACGTCCGACTATTTTAAAATAACTGCTCATGTCTCAAAGAATGGAAACATTTACAAAAAATGACAGTCAAGAAAAGGTTGTTTTAAAAAATCGAAAAATATTTTAGAATTCGGGCTTTGTTAAATTAACTACTCATGTTTAAATGGATGGAAAAACTCACAGCAATATGTAAATCCAGAATTGGTTTCAAAAATGGTCGTTTTAAAAAATAGGAAAAAATAGATTAGATGTTGGACTTTTTTTTAAAGTACTGCTCATGTTTGAAAGAATAGGATAACTCATATTATAATCATAAAAATATATATATTTTTTCAAGGATAGGGAAAAACTAAAAAAATAGTTTGGAAGATATTCTACTGGAGATATAAGATTAGGTAAACTCACAAAGAAATCTTATTTGTTAGTTAGAAAATACATTTTACAAGAATTAAAATGTATTCTATGTCAGAAAATTCACAACAGATATTATTATTTTGTTTCATTTGTTATATTCGACCTTTTGTTCTATTGACGTTTTGTCCATTCGATCTTTTGGCATTCGACCTTTTGTACCTTCGACCTTATATCCTTCGACCATTTGTCACATATTCTTGCTGTAAGTATTTAATAATTGACAATGTTTTCCATGAATTTTAAAATCACCTTTAAAACAAAATAATCAAGAAAATCCTTGGAATCTAGAAATCTATGGTTTAATCGTGAGACAACCAAACTAAGCACCGAATTGCATGTACTTTAAGGGGTTACATATATGTAGAAAATCACAAAATTTCATATTACAGAAAAAATATTAAATCCACTTAAAAGATGATTTTCAATCACTCCTGAAAGTTTCATGAAGGTATTTCATGATTTAACTGAGTTAGAGACGATTTAAGCTCAGAGTTTTGCCATGCGCAAAGCAAACTGTCTAACTTTCTGAGCGTTTTTCTCTGAACACCAAGTTGATTTACGGGTGCCACGATATCTCGAGATGGGGCGGTCCAAATTGGCTGAAATTTTGGGTGAAGACTCTCAAGATGTATCCCGTGTGCATGACGAAGCCCGATTTTGAAATTTTGAATTTTCAAAAAATGCAAAAATCAAAAACTGGCGATTTGTTATATAAACAACAGAAAAATATTTTTATCTTTTTTTTAAATAAACTTTTTTAAAATCGGCCTTCGTCATGCACACGGGACCGCCCAAGTAACCGCGAGGCACTAAATAGCGGCATTAAATTAGCATTATATTGGCATTTAATACCAGCAAATAATGCTTCAAAACATTAAATCAGCACTTTTCCCTTGAGAAATATTTCAAGTGGCGCACAGTGATGCCGATTTAATGCCTCACCGAAAGCTCGAACAAAAAAAACTGCTTTATCGACGTCAAGGCTGGGGGAAAAAAAAGGACAGCTAGCTGCTCCACACACTTTGTGGTGGGCCTCCTTTGTTTTTTTTATCCTGTTGCGTTTCATGTGTGAGTGTGACACTTTGATGTTATTTTTGCATTTTTCTCGTCGATCTCCAGGATGCGCGCCAGCCAACTGATGTATTCTGAAATGAGTGTTTGTTTTGAAAGTTTTAATCGATGTGGTTGATGCATCGAACATTAAGGAAGACTTTCTTTCTGCTGTTTCGAGTTTCTGGTTCATGAGAAAAACCCGTTGTCATTTTGTTGGACGAAAATTATTGACGAGTCACTCAGCAAATTGCGGCCATCCAGTCAAGTACAGTACAATCAATTACGGAAGGCTTGGGGTTAATAGGGACAAGTAATGGCTAACGGCTAACGTAAACTGTTTTTCCGAGAAGTGCTTGGTCCACGGTTGGCAAAATTTCACAAAGTGTATCAGACTTCCGGAAAGCAGCTTTTTGCTTGCGACAAAAGTCATTCAATTTACCAGAGAACTTCTGATAATGTCCTTTGTGCTATGGGCATATGTTTTGAAAATTTTGGCTTAATTACAGGCTGCAGTTTTCCACAAAAAAAAATAAACAAAAAAAAAACACTTCAGTCAGCGGGAATTGAACCCAGTTCACGCAAAAATAAAACTGTTGCACACTGGGGGAAATGCGCCTTAGCCCGCACGCTTATTGGAACGGTATAACGGGAGAAGGATTAAAATCAATAAGAGCGTGCCTGGCTGAAATGTTTCCAGTATCGATGGGTTACTTTGTTGATAAACATCAAATGCTTTGAAGCACATTTTCAAGGTCGTAAATGGTGATTTAATGCCAGTTGTAATGCTGCAAAGTCTTGGTACTTTGAGGCATTCGCAAAGCTTATTTACTACTTCAAAACATTCGAGTGCTGATTTAGTACTGAATAAATACTTCAATTTAGTGCTTGTGGTTACTTGGGCGGTTTAACGAGTCTTCACCAAAATTTTGAGCCGATTTGGTCGAAGCAATGTTGAGATATCGTGGCACCCGTTTTTTGAAACAGCTAACTTCTCGGCAATGCTACAACCAAATGTCTTCAAATTTGCTTTGTTAATAGATGAAAAGGAATATTGTAATGCCCTGAAAACAGATTTTGAAAAATGTTTAAGTGTGTGCTCAAACCAACCTCTGACATTTTTGCCGATTTACATGTATGTAACCCCTTAATTTAAGAAAAATAAAAATATTATTTCTATGTTGTTTTCAATAGGTTTTAAAAAAAGATTCCAACATTTTACCAATATCTTGTAATTTAAGTTAATAGATCGGTTAAAAATAGTGACCTGTTGAATACATTTATTATTATTATTATTTATTATTATTCAACAAAAATATTGAATAAAATGAGCATATGGTTTGAGAATGCTTCAATTACGAGCTAATATAATAGCTAAATTCAATTTAGTATTTAAAAAGTTTAAAATATTTTTAAAAAATTCCAAAAATAAGAATAGAAGGATAAGAATCTCTTATAGAGAAAAATACATGTCCAACTCAGTGATAACATTTTCGTGGGCAAGGCATCCTTCAACAAGATAAACCGTTAAAGTGACACCCATTTTCGCTGTTCCATTCACATCTCAATCAGTGTGGTGCCAAATTCTCAATGAAAAGCCTCCCCTAAGGTATCAATCTCGTGAGACGAGCAATGTAACCCCACTCCCTTCCCCCTCCTGCAAAGTTTACCAAAGTTATGCCGAGTGGATTTATCTCCGCTTCAATTTGGCGCAGACAAAAGAAGGCACCCCCCAAAGTCTTGGTTTAAGGGGAGGTAACTTGAGCCACTCTCACGGGGCGACTCACCTAAATATTTGCTCGACAAACAGCGATTCACTTATGGGTTGATCTCTTTACTCGAAGCATTTACCGGCTCGACGTGTCGCTTCTCCTCCCTTCCCCCTCCTCCTTGGGAAAGTGGATTCTTGTGAAGCTTGCTGTGAAGACATCGTTAAGGTGAGGAGATTGGATTGGATTTTGGATACTGGGAATTAAGGTGCCTTTTTTGTAATCTTTTCATTTAGAACTATCAAGTTTTTGCTATATTTTTTAAAGATTAATAAAAAAAAAGTTGGTAAATTCAAATCACTTAAGAGGATTAACCATCAGCGAACTTCTTTGTGGCACAAATCGAACCACTATTGACACACATCTCCTGGGAGAACACGTGGAACTCCATTCTGTTGCTCGCAGGGCCGCCACCACAAACGGTTGACAGCATTTTCTTTACCGTTTCCTTTCCTGTCCCCAATATCGATTGATTTCGTGAGCTCGGGAAAAAAATAAGAAATATCGGCAAAATACGAAAAGTGTGCAAGCGGAACTAAACGCGAGCCCCTTTCGAAAAGGAAAAACAGAAAAAAATACACCAAGACATGATTGAGTAAGTCGGTGTGTGTTTGTGTGAATGTGGATTTAGCCAATGTTTTTGTTACGTCGTGGAGCTGGAAAGTGAAAGAAAAACACTATGTCGTGAAAGCGGAAAATCTGTCTGCACAAAAGTGCTCATGTGTGTGGGGTTTTTTTTTATGAAGCGACGATGTATTTATTTGGTGGTTCTTCCAGGGCCCAGGACGAAGACAACAAAAAACTGTGAGCAATACAAATAATGGATCCTTTCGAAAACGATGTATTTATTGGTGCACAGTGAATGAGAGGATGCTGTTTTTAGCTTGTGGAATTCTTCAATCATTTTATTTTTTTCAGGGCATGGTCTAATGGAAGAACAAAAAAGGTTTGAAAGTAGTTGTATTGGATTTTTTTTAATCTTGAGTTTGATGATTTTACTTGTTTCATGTAAATTTTCAATATTTTGCTTACCATTCCGTATGCAATGTCTTTGGCAAAGTTTTAGGTATTGTTGAGGAATATTCAGAAAAAAACAGGCACATGAAAAAAAAATTCCAGATTTCACAATTATTTTTTTTTTACCGAAATTCAAATTCCCATAATCCGTTTTTTTTTATTATCGAGATTGCTTTTTTTTATATGTTTTAGGGGACAAAAACCGCAACTTTTGAGCCATAGAGAAGTATGGTCTGCCGCCGAGTTAGTTTTTTTTTAATTAGTGATTTCTGAAAAAAAAAAATTCATACATAACATTTATTGACCTTATTTTTTTTATGAAAAATTGAATTGGCTATCGAAAAGTACTGTGTACGAGATAAAGCCACCGAAAGTTTGATTTCAGCAAAATATTTGCAGTTTTTCGATTTTCAGAAATAGTGGCCATGAGAGACACTTTTTGGCGATAGTAATGCATTCTGTTAAAACGATCAACCAATCCACAAGAAAAGTAAAGACTATATTTTTGCCTTCAAGTCATGACTTGTTAATTTAAAAAAAAAATATTGAAAATTCGGTCTTTTTGAAAATTAAAAAAATTACAAATTATAATAATTCTCTACCAACTCACACGAAATCGGGAAAAGTTGCCCCAACCCCTTTTCGATTTGCGTGAAACTTTGTCCTAAGGGGTAACTTTTGTCCCTGATCACGAATCCGAGGTCCGTTTTTTGATATCTCGTGACGGAGGGGCAGTACGACCCCTTCCATTTTTGAACATGCGAAAAAAGAGGTGTTTTCAATAATTTGCAGCCTGAAACGGTGATGAGATAGAAATTTGGTGTTAAAGGGACTTTTATGTAAAATTAGACGCCCGATTTGATGGCGTACTCAGAATTCCGAAAAAACGTATTTTTCATCGAAAAAAACACTAAAAAAGTTTTCCGTTACTCGACTGTAAATTTTTTTGGAGCATATCATTTTATGGGAAATTTAATGTACTTTTCGAATCTACATTGACCCAGAAGGGAAATTTTTCTTTTTGAGCAACATTTTTCATTTTAAAATTTCGCGTTTTTTCTAACTTTGCGGGGTTATTTTTTAGAGTGTAACAATGTTCTACAAAGTTGTAGAGCAGACAATTACAAAAAGTTATCGCGAGTTATCGCGATTTTACGAAAAAAAGTTTTGAAAAAGTTACTTTTTGCGTTTCTCTTTGTTTCGTCGTCCGTGTCTGTCGCGGGTGACCATAAACGGCCATGATCAACGACGAACAACATTTTCAATATTTTTTTTTCGTAAAATCGCAATAACTCGTGATGTTTATGAGCAAACTCCTTATGTCTATATATCAAAATTTTTGTAATTGTCTGCTCTATAACTTTGTAGAACATTGTTACACTCTAAAAAGTTAGAGTTAGAAGTTAGAAAAAACACGAAATTTTAAAATGAAAATTGTGTTCTTAATGAAAAATGACCCTTCTGGGTTAACTGTAGATTCGAAAAGTTCATTAAATTTCCCATCAAATGACATGCTCCAAAATTGTTTAGAGTCCAGTAACGAAAAATGGGAGAATTTTTAAAACTTTATTAGTGTTTTTTTCGATGAAAAATACGTTTTTTCGGAATTCTGAGTACGCCATCAAATCGGGCGTCTAATTTTATCTACTTTTTTTTATCACCGTTTCAGGCTGCAAATTATTGAAAAACACCTCTTTTTTCGCATGTTCAAAAATGGAAGGGGTCGTACCGCCCCTCCGTCACGAAACATCAAAAAACGGACCTCGGATTCGTGATCAGGGACAAAAGTTACCCCTTAGGACAAAGTTTCACGCAAACCGAAGAGGGGTCGGGGCAACTGCTGTGTGAGTTGGCGGAGAATTACCCATTCCGTTTTCCGATTTGAAATCATGTTCATTGAGAAAATCACGACGCTTTGAGAATATAAAAATAATGCTATTCATATTTTTTCTTAATAATAGTTTACTAACTTTTCAAAATTTTAGAAAACGTCTTCTAGCAGTATGTTTAGAAAAAAACAGGCACAAGAATTTTTTTTTGACGATTTCTCAATTAACTTTTTTTTCACCGAAATTCAATTTTCTATAATCCGCATTTTTTTGATTTTCGAGATTTTTCATATGTTTTAGGGGACAAAAACCCGCAACTTTTGAGCCTTAGAGAAGTATGGTCAAAAATGCTGCCGAGTTATGATTTTTTTTAAATAGTGATTTTTGAAAAAAAAAAATTCATGTATAAAATTTATTGACTCATTTTTTTGTAATTTGCAATCGAAAATTACTTTACAGATTTTTTGATTTAGGGCCCCGTTTTCGAGATATAGTCACTGAATGATTGATTTCTGCAAAATATTTGCAGTTTTTGGATTTTTAAAGATAGTGACCATGAGAGACACGTTTAAGCGATAGTAATGCATTCTGCTTTTGCCTTCGAGTTATTACCTGTTTATTTTTTTAATACATAGAATCAAGTAAAAAAAGCTTAATATTGTAAATTCGGTATTTTTGAAATAACATTCAAAAAATTATAATGTTGAATCAGATCAGAAATTTTCGCTAATGTTTAATTTTTACATTGAAAATTGGACCATTAGTGTTGCACAGGAAAAAAAAATTAAGACGTTTTCTAAACTTTTCGAAATATATTTTTTTTAAATAATCAAAATTAAACATTTGATGGCGTACTTAATCCAAAATTCTGTGAAAACTTTTTGAATGCAAAAATGATTCCACATTAAATTCAAGTTTTTAATCATAACTCGGTGGCATCATTTTCGGCTCGCTGCTTACTGAATTTAAATTTTTAATATTTTTCTTGCAGTACACTTTTGCATTTTTTTTTACAGAAAAGCCAAATTTCATTAGGTTTTGTCAATTCCCTGACAACGCCTTTGCTAAATAAATATTAAGCATTCAAAATCTGCAATCCAAGTTTAAATTAAGAATTAATACAATTTGTCAATCGCCAACATCTCTAAACTAATTCCAACAAATATAAAAAATAACATTTGGAAAGCAAAAGTCAAGCGTTTCTTTTACATAACTGAATTTTACCAATATCAATATTTTATAAAGAAACGGGTTCAAAATTTGTTGGCAAAAATTCTACTTAGATCTCATACTTTAGACAAGAGACTGTATCTTGTTGGACTGCATTACCCGATATAATTAAATGAAATTCTCATGGTTTTCAAAATTGTTCATTCATACAAAGGAAAAGTTGCCTGTAGTAAGACTTGCGTATATTGCAAACCTAATCGCATTAGATTACCACTCAATTAGTCACCACTTAATTTTTCACCTGCCATCCTGAAGCTATTATACTCAGTTTTCCCATACTAAAGTAACCCTAAACTGTTGCGTGCAAGCAACGATTTAGACCAACCATTAACACGGCACGACTCCCAGAGACTTTTACTAGCCTCCGTTGGTGTTGATTTATCGTGCAAACGTTTCCACCACAAGCAAATAAGTTGACTTACTTAGTGAGCTATTAGTACGCCCGAAGAAGTGCACAGTCTTCAAACAACCATTCAAAGTGTCATTTTCCCCGTGTTTAACCAACACTTGGGTCCTTTTTTGTGCTCAATCACAAAACTTTGCTGCTCCAATCGATCCCCAGCTGATCAGATATGCAGCACACCCGCTTCTCGCACAGATTGCACTCAATTTGCATTAACTAGGACGAAATTACCCCCAAGCTCGAGGAACGGGGGTTGGAAAAGCTTCCCCTTTTGAAATCTCTCTCGGGTTGTGTGCCGGGACTACGTGTGTGCAGTGAGGGATGAAAAGCCAGCCATCGTGGGGTTGTGTTTCAAAAATAGAACCTCCACGGATAGATGCATGTGAAGCTCCGGTAATAGCTGAAAGCTTCAACGGGTTGAGTCCAGAAGAAGCAGGTCGCAGGGGCCTTATCAGACACCGTCGTCGCCACCATGTATGAATACAGAGCTAGATTAAATATTTGCTGAAAGGATTTCCTCACCTCTGAATCTCTCGCTCTTTCTCTGATGGCGTGTGTGTTGAGCCAAGTTTGGATACACAAAGAGACCTTTTTGAAGTCGAGAGTGTGCACTTGTCCGCCATTGGCCTTCAGACACCTCCCCACACCTCCCACACAAATACACACAGGTGGGTGACGCGACCGTCAACGGACGTGGAGCTTTGACGTGACTTGACTGCATAACATCATCCCTATAGCCGGCGATGGCGACGATCTTATCTGAAGCAGTACCTACATGCTAGAGTCATAGAATGGGTTGGGAGAAAATGTAGGACAACGAAAGGGTGGGGTTTGTGTTGGTATTGCTAACTGTGAGTGGTGGTGCTGGTGGTGGTGGTGGGGTGCTTATGAAAAGAACAAGTTATTTGTCTAGTCGAGATTCTGTGAGTGCTATTACGTTTGGTTGGGGGTAGCTTTGGAGGGAATTCCGGGAGGATCTGAATTGTTTTAATTCGTATATGTTTTTTTTTTATTTTTACTTAACACGCACAGAAAAAAAAATCAATTCCCGTAATCATGAATTCTGTTCATGAATTTGAGAACCACGAAGGAATGTATTCATGAGTACGGTGCATTTGCACTATAATCGTAAAATTCCTTCGTGGTTCTTAAATTCATGAACACAATTCACGATTGCGAGGTTGTTTTTTCTTGCAGAACAATAATTTAAGCAACATCAAAAATTTTAACTAAACAGATTAGTATTATCGAATTCTTGTGAATGCATTTTCAGAAACACATTTTTATTTTCAATTAAAAAATAGCAATAAAGAAGAAAAAGAAGAAGAATTTGATAGATTTAGTTGTTACCCTTCTTTCAAGGACGGTTTCAAGTCATTTTAATTTAAAAATAATTTATAACAGATAAAACGTATTTATGACCTACATACGTTTGGCCTACAAAACAAAATTTAAATATTCAAGCATTAAGTTTTACTTGCATTTAGGGTAAATATACCCATTTTAATCACTATAAACCGTTCGACCAATTCTCATCACTTTTGACGTTTTTTGCTATTAAATCAACATTTTCAGATGTAAGAACAATGGAGAGTTGCTTGCTCACTTAAAATATCGTATACTCAAATTTTCAAAATATGCAATATGAGTATTAAACAAAGCGAAATTTTACATGCTTGTTGTTGAAGTATGCAAAATTGTATGCTTCTTATAAAATTTTGCATCGATATTCATATTCCAAATTATGAAAATTTGAGTAATTTCAAAAAATACGTTATATTGTGATTTTTTTTTGTATTTAACGGTGCACATCAACCAGAGCTTTTGCACCCAGATTTTTGTTACAGACATTTTAGTATCTTCAAAATTACGGGTACTATCGAAATATTTTTTTATTCATCCCCTAAAGTACTGTCCACAAAGTAATTTACAACAAAGCTTGACTGATTTTACAATCCCGTTGTTGCAGGATTGGGTCCGTAAGTTTGACAATTTTGGAAAAAGAAGACAACAACTTCCTTCGTTGCTGTGCACCCTTAAACAAAAAAAAATATCAATGTGAAAATTCATATCAAATTTCGCTTCGTTTGATACCGATATTGCAAATTTTGAAAAAAAATAAACTTTTTCGCTTGACATAATCTTCACCAAAATATTTGCAGCGGCCTTACTAAAAGAACATCAAAATCATTTTTTTTTATCAAATTCTATTTTTATGCATAATTTACATTTGTTTGCTGAATAGTTTAAAATATTTGATCTCTTTTTGATCAAAAATTAGAAAATTTACGTTCATCAATCAAATTAAAATAAATACCATTCGATTGTCTAAGTTTGCCAATGAAAATTTTCATTTTTAGCAATAATGTTTTTTCAAGATCGAAAAAAAAATACAAAAAAAAATACTAAATTGCAAATTTAAAGCCCAAATTTCAATTTTTTTATGGAAAAAGTATCACTATACGTTTTTTATATTTGTATCATAATGTTAATACAAAAGTTGCAAAATATCTATTTTTCAATGTAAATCAATGTTTTTTCATAAAGTTTTATGTCTTTTGCCAATCTGTGGTACCTAAATTCAAAAATTGCAAATAGTTTAAGGTTGCTCTATTTGATGATCAATACAAATCAAACGTTAAACAATGTATTTAATAAGGTTTCCAATCGGTTGTACAAGTTTTTTAATAAATATTAATTTTTTTGTCAATAATATTTGTTTGTCCCTCGATTTTTGGGAACATTTTTAAAGGGGAGGTGAGGGCACAATCATGCCAATAATTGTATGGTCATTTTTTGTACATTTTTGTGTTATTAAACAGTTAAATAAAACGATAGTAATGTTACTTCTGAGAATGGTGACAGATTTTGTGTCTAAAAATGTGTGATTTTAAACTGGTGAAATTTTAATCAGTTTCTGTTGAATTTCACATTTTTACACATTTTTTTAGGTAATATTGCTTATAAAAAAGGTTATTATTCAATCATACACATTTTTGATTTTCAAAATTTAAGTTATTCAAAACCAGTGACTTAAATTTTTGTGATTTAATTAAACATTTTACTTCAAGATTTCATTCGGAAAAATCTTCTTTACTAAACTACAAACTAAAATTCATTTGTCAGTCTCAGTTGAACGCTTAAATTCCACCATATCAAAAACACAAATGAAATTCCCTACAATCCGCTGACCCCAAACCAACCCATCCCGTCCTTAATTTCAGACCATCATTCAAGTCACGATGAATAATTCACCTTTTGCGAGCGAGGCCAGGAATTCCATGAGCTCTCGGAAGATGGACGTTGGCGGTGGCGGCAGAAGCATCTCAGTCGGCATAATTGAGATGCTTTCATGTTTTTCGGGAGTAATTCCATCATTGCTGGCGCGCTCAGTTTTCCTCGGCAAAGCAGAAAAGTTTATTTACTTCCACCCTGAAAAAGCACAGGACATGACTTGACTGGCTTGTTTTCTGACGAATTTACTGCACAGATTTGCCATTGTAGAGTCTGTGCTATTGAGAGTGAGAAAGCGTTACAATCACTTCTTCTTCTTCTATTGGCTTTCCTGAGTGACATCGCATGGGACTGGCACCAGGGTTCAACGAGGATGACAAAGGTATCGTAATCCCTGTCCTCTGTTTTTGTTATTTGATTTAAGGTTAAGCAGGGGGGGCACAAAAACCTATTCACATACTAACCTCGTGAACATGCCAAAGAATACGGCTTCAAAGGAACGTCGTCAAAATAAGCTTTTTCCTTGCAGTTTCCTCTCCCTCATCGCAAGTGAGTGGAGCATTGTAGTCTACAAAAACACACAAATTCACACATACACACACGTGTATGTGTTTGATAAAGGTGCAGATTTTTGCGCTAAGAAATCATGGCTGTACGTGGAATTTCATCAGCCCTGGTATGCTGAAAGTGACTTCAGATGAAAACATTCCACGTGTTTTCCTTTTTACAATGTTTTTTTTTTCTGTTGGTGTTATTCCGTAACGGCAGGTGCTCCATCTTATTACAAGTCCTCCTAGAAGTGGTTTTCGGAGCACTCCGGTAACGTCGAAGGTTGCGCTGGCATGACAGAGAAGAATCCTGTGGCGTATTTTTGGCAAGATGAATAAACTGCACTCGCGCCCTGGTGAACAATGGGTTGCCCATTTCGGGAGTGTGCCGGATTTCGACATCAGCTGGGCTGGAAGTAGCAGTGCTGAAAGAAGTAGTACGTAGAAAGACAGGACTCTGCTCTGGGTTGAAATATACGGTTCTATTTATGGAGGAGTGTTTGGATGGAGAAAAATGAATTATGTTGTTACGCGAGAGTGGAAAAGTGGAAAAAGCGTTTGTTCCGGCACATTGAAGGTTCATAACAATGCATTACTTACAGGATGAAATATGAGCAGGGTTGTTTGGAGAAATTACAAAAAAATAAATTGGCGAACTTATACAAAAAAAGCATAGAAAACCTTAATCTTTAAGATGAGTTTTTTGTCATGTTGTTTGTCATTCGGGTCATGTATATTACATAATCACCTGAAACTATGAAGTGTCTTCAATAAAGTTATTCAGAATATTTGATTCTTTCAGCAAGGGTGTCATTGGATCTAAAGGTGAGTTAAAGCTAGGGTTTTTGCAGAAATTTGTGCGACCCAATCTCACCCAAGACCCAATGACACCCCTAAACACAAATCAATTTCATGTAATCGGAAGAAATAACAAAAATAAAGCTCTTGTCCCAAGAAAAGCAACTCTCAATCGTATTATTTATTCCACTTTATGCCCCAGAACACAAAGAAAAACAATCCATGGTTGTTCTTTACCCAAAAATCGAATTGAGTGCACAGCTCTGGAAATTTTCTCCTAAAAAAACCATTTGCAAAAACAAAAGTAAGAAAGAAAATCCCTCCGCGTCCGACCCAAGAACACAAATCAATAAATAAACAATCCCCATCCGAAACAGTATCTTCTTCGCGGGACGACCCACGGGGACCCACAATTTGTCCCCGGTTAATGTGGTGGCCCCGTGAACGAACAAAAATACATGCATTCTCAATCTCGTCGGGAAAAACCATCCCAACCTCCCGACATTTTCTTTATGATATATGCTAAAAAGCTCCCTCGTTACTCCGCCAAACGCCGCAATATGGCGCCCGCCGAATTTCCATCTTAAAATGAGCTTTTTTTTCCACGAGACAGTGGGATTAAAGTGGTCAAAGTGAACAACAGCAACCAAAAAAAGGCACTGTTCTATTTTGGCTGAGTTATGACAACCAGTAATGGCGGAACGATGTTCGATTTTCGGTTGAAAAACAACCATTAGGAAGTGGAGAATATTGCTTTTTGGTGCGGGTGCCATTTATGAGCCATTTGCACCATCTCCTGTAAACTGGGAGATTCGCGCAAAAAAAATAAAAAAAAATGGAACCATTATCACAGTTTTTGCTCCGGATCCAGTATGTGTTTGGCTTTATGGAGCTGTAACATATGACGAGGATTTTGTGCTTGTTGGATATGTGAATAATGCCATTTCAATCTACAAAGTTGTTATTCTCACTTTTGTTTTGAAATTCTTGCTTTATTAAAATAAACACATCTGTTATCTTTTGTTATTAACCCCCCCCCCCCCCCCCCGCTTCGAGATTAGTCCGACAAATCAGGGAGCAAAACATACATTTTTTTCAAAAATCTTCATAATTTTAATGAAAATAGAAGTCTACTAACTTTTTTTATTTTTTTTAGCATATTTGATCAAATCAAAACAAGATTTAACAGTTTTGTCTTGGCAAAATTATTAATACAAATTGAATTCTCTTCGACATTTTGAAAGAATTTTAAAGCCCAATCAAAATATGTTTAAAGATGTCAACTCCCTCTTCAAAATTTTCAAGAAGTATGCAATCAACAAGCAAAAATAGAAACTGAAACAATGTCTTGAAAACTAAAAAAAATAAACTTTATAACTTCCACGGGGACCATCACCGATTCATTATATTAAATTTCGTGAACAATATACAAAACTCAGAAAAAAAAAATAAAAAAAAGTTTTATTAAAGGCCTGATGTTCAAAATAAAAAAATGGATTAAAATTCAGTCAAATAGTTTTTGCAAGGAATTAAAATATTATTCAATTTTGTAAGATATTTTTAGTCTAAGTTTGATTTTTTTTAAGTTTTTTTAGGTTTAAGAAATTGATAAATTTCACTGGTATTCACTGAAATTTCAAAATTTCACGAATTTCACGCTATCCGCGAAAAATCACATGAAAATTTACTAACCCTAATGATTAATAATAATTGGGTAATTCTCTACCAACTCACACGAAATCGGGAAAAGTTGCCCCGACCCCTCTTCGATTTGCGTGAAACTATGTCCTAAGGGGTAACTTTTGTCCCTGATCACGAATCCGAGGTCCGTTTTTTGATATCTTGTGACGGAGGGGCGGTACGACCCCTTCCATTTTTGAACATGCGAAAAAAGAGGTGTTTTTCAATAATTTGCAGCCTGAAACGGTGATGAGATAGAAATTTGGTGTCAAAGGGACTTTTATGTAAAATTAGACGCCCGATTTGATGGCGTACTCAGAATTCCGAAAAAACGTAATTTTCATCGAAAAAAACACAAAAAAAGTTTTAAAAATTCTGCCATTTTCCGTTACTCGACTGTAAAAAATTTTGGAACATGTCATTTTATGGAAAATTTAATGTACTTTTCGAATCTACATTGACCCAGAAGGGTCATTTTTTCATTTAGAGCAAAATTTTTCATTTTAAAATTTCGTGTTTTTTCTAACTTTGCAGGGTTATTTTTAAGAGTGTAACAATGTTCTAGAAAGTTGTAGAGCAGAAAATTACAAAAATTTTGATATGTAGACATAAGGGGTTTGCTTGTAAACATCACGAGTTATCGCGATTTTACGAAAAAAAGTTTTGAAAAAGTTACTTTTTGCGTTTCTCTTTGTTTCGTCGTCCGTGTCTGTCGCGGGTGACCATGAACGGCCATGATCGATGACGACCAACTTTTTCTAAACTTTTTTTTCGTAAAATCGCGATAACTCGTGATGTTTATAAGCAAACCCCTTATGTCTATATATCAAATTTTTTGTACACTACATCTTTGTAGAACATTGTTACACTTTAAAAAATAACCCTGCAAAGTTAGAAAAAACACGAAATTTTAAATTGAAAAATTTTGTTCTAAATGAAAAAATGACCCTTCTGGGTCAATGTAGATTCGAAAAGAACATTAAATTTCCCATAAAATGACATGTTCCAAAATTTTTTACAGTCGAGTAACGGAAAATGGGAGAATTTTTAAAACTTTTTTAGTGTTTTTTTTCGATGAAAAATACGTTTTTTCGGAATTCTGAGTACGCCATCAAATCGGGCGTCTTATTTTACATAAAAGTCCCTTTGACACCAAATATCTATCTCATCACCGTTTTAGGCCGCAAATTATTGAAAAACACCTCTTTTTCCGCATGCTCAAAACTGAAAGGGGTCGTACCGCCCCTCCGTCACGAGATATCAAAAAACGGACCTCGGATTCGTGATCAGGGACAAAAGTTACCCCTTAGGACAAAGTTTCACGCAAATCGAAGAGGGGTCGGGGCAACTGCTGTGTGAGTTGGCGGAGAATTACCCAATTAAAGTGCATTAAACTGAAAATATTTTAAATGTATAATTTCTTTTTTTGTTACTAGCATTTTTACTGTTGTGTTTCTTAAACATAACCCTCTACAACCTAACCCCGCCTTTAGCCGGGCTTCGATCTGAAAAATCGCTAAACATCGTTTTTTCAAACAATTTTTGATCTTCAAAAAGCATTGGAATGTAGAACTTTCAAAATTTTAGAAAATTTTAGGGTTGGAAGTTTGACTTGTTTTATGTGACTTTGCCAATGTTTTTTGAAATGTAATTTTTTTAGGGGTCAACTTTGGCTGTGTTTTTTTTACTAACAAAAGTTGCTCAAAATGACCACCTGAATACGGGAAAAATAAAAATCTTCGAAAAAAAAATTTAGGCAGTAGAGGGTTAACATTACTGAAAACGCGATTTAAATAATAATTATGTCATTTCATGAAACCAAATTTATATGGAAATTTTTGACTTAAATGTAAGGTTTCTTATTGAATCAATACATATTTTGGGAAAATTATAATGTTTACTTAAAGTTTCTGTTCCTCGATCTTGATCTTGATTGAAGAAATGAAGAAGAAGAAGAGGTCTGTTCTATAAATGATGTGTTTATAGTAAACAAAATTGACTTCAGTTTTTTATTTAAATATATGAATAAATAAAAAAAAAATCTTTTATTCGCTTTATTTCAGCAACCAGAGGTGAAATCTTCAATGTCTCAAAGGCAATTTTTTAAGCAAATTATCTGAACATAAAAAATATTTAAAAGAATTAGCAATCATGGACACTATTTCACAAATTGAAATACTGTTTTTTTTTAGTTTAAAATTAAACTTTAAGTGGCTATATCTTGAAACGGTGCACTTTATCAAAAAAATTGCAAAATTTTCGATTGCAGATTTAATTTACATTGAAACCAAAGTCAAAAATATCATAAATCTGTATAATCTTGGAAAAAACCATTTGGAATGTTGTGCAAAACGAAATGCATTTTCGCTCGTACGTATCTGTAAATTACGCGTTGAATTGGAAAACATCCAATTTCGCAGCCCGGCATAAAGAGAAAACAAATTTTCAAGTATATTAAATCCAAACATATGAAGTTGGGCTTCCCACCAACCATATTCTATCGCAACAGGTTGCCTCCCATCAGTATCACAATAATAACCTACAGGTGGAAGGGGGAAAGTTGTGGGAAAAAGTTTTCTTTTTTTTTTTGTCTGGTCGAGACTCTGCTAGCAGTTGAAGAGTCGGAGAATTGAATGAAAAGCACGATTTCCCTTTTTGAAGCGGAAACTTTTTTTCTTCTGAGTTATCCTGCTCCAAATAATAAGAAAGAAAATGTTTGAAGTTTTTTCGGCTTTCTGCCCCGGACAACATAAATTGATCCGATAAGGATATAAAATTTATGACACTGTTTCGTGCCCTCGCTCAACTTTGCTGCCGTAAAAAAGAAGGGAAGATATTAACGAGATATCTCTCATCTTTGACCGCCAATTTATTACTTCCAGCGGAAACGATCTCAACGGAGAATGGTTCGTCGCCTTGGCTGCAAAATAACCTTCTCCAAAATTTGCGAAAACGACCTTAGCCCATTACGATGAAGTCATTGACGGGAATGTACAGAACACGTATACACTCACGCGGTTATTAAGGTATGGCATGCCACCAGCCGCCAAGTTGATCACGTGGCACGTCACCTGTCGTTTCCTGCTTTCGTCGGGGTGCAAAAAAAAAAAAATGGTTGTAATTTAAGCCGGAGTAAAACTGTCAGTTCGCACGGCATGGGAATTGATTACCTGTGCGATAGTACATCCATTATCGCTTTTGTTGGGTTTTTTTTTAAACAAAGACTATGTATGATACAATTAATTTTAACTTTAAAAATGATTTTTTTTATTCAATTTGACAATTAAAACTTAATATTCTCATTTTGTAAAAATCTTTCATCAAATACTTTTAAAATTAGCTTTTTAAAAACTTATTTTTTGAACAGCATATCACAGTACATTCTAAATCGTTTCGATAAACGTCAAAAGATTCTACCACAAACCAAGGGAAAAACGACAAAGACCACACACGGTAAGCGATAGCCATCAGCGATGTGAAGAAAGAGCCCAGCTCATTCATGCTCACATGAAAAGCTCATCGCTAATGGGACGGCAAACATCGCATCGCACGGCACAATCATCGCAAACCATCTAAGCGAGCACGCAAAGAAAGTGAGCTTTTGCGTTTTGAGCACACAAGCACACACACACACAGTCGGTTTTATTGCTCTTATTTGTCTTTGTTCTGCTTTATTGTCCCAAATGATTGTTGATACTACTATTTGATTATTTTTTTAAATAATAAAAAAATAACTTTGCTACTTTGCCTTTATTTGTACAATTTCTCAAATTTTCAAAATTTCAAGAAATTTTGCTAAAACCTCTAATATGTTAACTACGTCAAACCATAACAACTTCAACCATCTGCTTCTTGTTGATCTTTACCTTTGCCTAATGTTATCCACCTTTATTTCTGGCAAAGTGTGTATTTTCTCGAAATGTGTAATCAGACATTATTGTCTTTCCTGTTGTGGTGGTGCGTCGATGATCAGAGCAAATAAAAGCTCCACCCGGCCCGGAGTGGGCAATAAGACTTGTGCGAAATATTTGCCCGTCGGCGTTGTTTTTCTTTGAAAATGAGGATGAGGTGAGGATCGGGCCAGAAGGGAAGCTTGCAGGAGATTGTTGGGAGAGTGTGTTTATTTTTGCACGTGGGACCACACAAGGGAGGCTACCGGGAGCTAAGCTGATAAAAGAGATATCATAAAGAGGGTTAGTATACCTAGGGGGATTTGGATTCGTTAGGAAGGTGGAACGTTAGTGTTTGGTTTTCTTGTTGGCGAATCTGGAAAAAAGTATTGTTTGTTTATAAGATATTGCAATTTCATTTAGAAACTGATTTTTTTTTTCATAATTCAGAAAATATTAATTGATTTAAGATATTGAAAGAAAACTTATGCCGTTTAGTCTCACACAATGTTTATTTCCAATTGAATCTTCTTAGAATTGAATAAAAAAAAGTTGTCATATTTTACCTCGTTAAGCTAAATATGATATCAAAGATGGGGGTCAAATGATGGTCGAAGAATATTGAGAATTTTTATTGATAATTTTAAAGTAATAACTATTCTAATTTGACTAGTTTCTTATCAATAAAGTCGAATTTGGTCTCCAGAATTAAAAAAACAGTTCTTATTACATTTAAAGTTTTTTTTTCATTGAGTCTGCATTGTAATAAGAAATAACATGAAAAACATGCGAATTAAAACAGTTATAGCATGAACCATTGTTTAAAGTCAGCTAGGCCGTTGCAAATAATTTTGGAAGCTTATGTCTCTCGACTCGACTATGTTTTAAAAGGCATGTCCAGCTGTTTTGCAATCATAAGTATCCAACATTTTTAAGCAATCACGAAAATTTTATTTTTGCGAGAAAAAAAAAGTGTTTGCGGTGCTGTTCATTGCAATTTCATACAAGTTCAAATATTTTTAAACGAGCCCAAGCATGCTAAATATGATAATCAATGCAGAAAAATGAAATTTAGATTGTTTTGAGTTGATAAGATTCCATTTTTAAGGTTTGCCCGCTGATATTTTGGACTTATTTTGAAGGAGAGGGGGGAGCGACATAAACTTTGGAAAATATTAGCAACGGACTTAACAAAATGTGTTTGTATAAATTTTCAAAGGTAGAAAATATATTTAAAAATGTTTTTTTTTTTCATTTTACTGTCTGACACAGATAATCAAAAATAGCAATCGATTTAAAACTAATAGTGTTCTGCAGTGATATTTTTTTTCCAAAAATTCCCTATGTCGATTAGAGTCATTTTGTACAGTCAAATTCTTTCTAATCGATTTTCTAAACAAAATACAGCCTGAAAATTTCCTCCTTTTTTATTTTAAGACTTTGTTAAGCCCCCAAAAAACATGGGGAAAATAATAATTATTGCAAGAAATAGAATATTGGGAGGAACAAATCTGTACCATCGACAAAACTATTTGAAAATCATTGTTTGAAGTTTATTTTCGCAAATCAAGCATTTTTGGGCATTTCACAATTATCAATTTTGGATTCAAAATCGGGGAAATATCTAACCCGCTTGGAACCAGGGAAAAAATATTTTCAGAAATTCATTGAAATTTCATTTTTTTTTTTCAAAGAAGCATAACATTTTTAATAAATAAGCATTTTGTGACACATCTTTTTCAAAAAAATGCATAAATTTATGCTTCAAATTTATATCTTTTAAAAAAATTTGCTGTTTGATTTTTTTAAACATATATCACTTTTCATGATACTTTTCATTGCTTTTTTTTTGGGATGTACCAAAAAATTTCTGGAACCGCATTAAAGATTTAAAGCCTGAGAAATGCTATCTCATTTTAAGATATTTGAATTATGTTTTCACTCAAGAAACAAATAATACTATAAGCTTGCAAATAATTTTATAATAAACAATTGCATGGTATGTTTAAATTGATTTTTTATCCAAATAAATAAAAATAATGCGAAAAATAACATATTTTCAATTTGGGTTTAATGCTGATTGCATCCGAAAATTATAAATTCTCTTTTAATTTTTAGCCAAATTTTGAGAGTTGCTGTAAATTGTTGTAGTGTTTATTTAAAGACTGACACAATTTTGTATCTGAGAATAAAAAATGCAATCTTAGTGATATTTTCCCACAGAATCTGAATTCAAGATCAGTTTTTCAACTAATCACACAGCAATTCCATTTGAAAAGAGCACAAACCGAAAAAAATTCTCCGATCGGGCTCAAAATTTGTGTGGTCAAGAATAACATTTCAAAAGGGTGTAATATTGAATGTTAAATCCTTTTTAAATGTTAATCTTGATTTCAAAATATTGTTTTCTAAAGGATCGGAAAATTTCACGAATTTTCAATGTTGGGTTTTTTGGGTGAGGCATAGAAAACATAAAATTTCCTGTTTTTAAACCTTTGCATGGCAATATCTCAGCAACTAAGGGTCGTATCGAAAAAAAAAAAATCAAAATATAGAGAATTTTCTCAGCTTTTCAAAAATATTTTTTTCAAAAGTAGGCAAACATGTGCACTAATTTAAAAAAAATGAAAAACTGCTACTATTTTCAAAAAAGTTACCCAAAAATGGCTTTAACTTGAAAACGGTGCACTTTATCAAATTTTCACTGAAGTACTTTTTGATTGCATATTTGATTTTACATCGAAAAATTACGTTGAAGTTTTTGAAAATTTCATAACTCGGTCAAAGATTTTTTGCACAACCTGGAAATTTCTGTAAAGTTGGCATTTGATGT
Organism: Culex pipiens pallens; assembly: GCF_016801865.2. NCBI lineage: Eukaryota > Metazoa > Arthropoda > Insecta > Diptera > Culicidae > Culex > Culex pipiens. The sequence goes on from NC_068938.1 coordinate 24,227,949, forward strand.
CCTCTAATACATCACGGCGTGTTTTCTAGAACAAACATTTCAAGAAAAAATAGTCATCGCTACTGTCAAATGAGTCTTATAGGAAATTTTCTAAGCTTTCCAATGCTTCTAAGAGCGAAATGTTTCATCGGGGAATTTCTGAGATATGTATTTTTTATGTTTTTTGTTCTAAATTCCTTTATTATTTATTGTAAACTTTATAATTACTATTCTGGAAACATGTCAAATGATGTTTTTCATGTGTCATTTACTCTTCAAAATGTGCAAAAGAAGGTAAAAACAACTTTGTAGAAGGTTGCAAATCGCTAAACATTTTTAAAATTAAGTTTAACCGAGTTTTTGAATATGTGGGATTTATTCAGAAATGAAAATCATAAAACCGTATTAAAAATATTTTTCACAAGAATTTAAAGATAATTACATAATTTTTGTGTACAAATATAAACATTAATCAGTTGCATGGATACAAAACATGTTTTATACTCGAAATTGAACTTAAAAATTACTGTGGAGAGCTTCAGAAGAAAAACTTTTCATGAGTATGAAATGAATTTTATAATTTTTATTTCGCATGAAATGATCAAAGAATCAGCAATGTTTATGATATGTGATATGATATGTTAATGATATGACTCCTATCTTCTTATCTTATCTTATCTTATCTTTTTAAAACGTTTTACAAATACTTTGATTTTTGTTTAAATAGTTTGGAATGGAAGCTTCTGTTTGTTTTTTTTTTTCTGTTAAAAAATATTTTATTTTTGTTTGAGCTAAAAAAAAAGTGTGTGACGGTGTTTTCAACATTCAGAGTTAAAACACACGAATTTTACTCCTACATTTAAATGCATTTTCAACAGTAAAACTTTTTTTTCGTTATTTCATACTCATGCGAATATGACTTTTGAAGCTTGCAACAGTAATTTGTAGCAGATTTTAAATCATCTTTTGGATCCATTCCCGGTTCATGTTTGCCTTAAGAAATATCATTTTTTTTTTCATAAAAACCCATAAATAAACATAACTATCTCAAACTTGCAACAAAAAAAAATCGATTGTATCAGCTCAATAAGAGCAGACACGTGATTTTTGTACACAAAAATATGTAATTATCTTTTAATTCCTGTAAAAAATATTTTTTAATACAGTTTTAAGATTTGCATTTCTGAATAAATCCCATATATTCAAAAACTCGGTTAAACTTAATTTTAAAAATGTTTAGCGATTTCGAACCTTCTACTATTTTTTTTTTCCTTTTTTTTACATTTTGATGGATAAGTGACACATGAAAAACATCATTTAACAAGTTTCCAGAATAGTTATTATAAAGTTTACAATAAATAATAAAGGAATTTAGAACAAAAAACATAAAAATACATATCTCAGAAATTTTCCGATGAAACATTTCGCTCGTAGAAGCATTGGAAAGCTGAGAAAATTTCCTATAAGACACATTTGACAGTAGTGATGACTATTTTTTCTCCTTAAGGTTGCCCAGAAAACACGCCGTGACATATAAAAAAAATTATGTTTTTTTTGCAAGTCAAGTTTTAGTGACAAAAAGCTAAGTTAAAAATCACCAATTTTTTTACCGTGTATCATTTTTTTCGGTGTAGTCCTTATCCAAACCTACAACTATGACGAAGACACCAAATCGATGAAAAAAATCCTTCAAAAGATACAGATTTTTCGAATTTTCATACAGCATTTTTGTATGGACAGCTGCCAATTTTGTATGAAAAATTATATGGACAAACTAATGATGCAAAAGGCTTCTTTGGGCATACCGCAGGCACCAACAAAGTTTCAGCCGGATTAAAAAATACAAAAATTAAAATTAAAAAAAACGATTTCGTAGAGGATTGCTCCTTTACGACAGTCCCTTCCGTTTAAAATATGACGGTATCCTTTCCCGAGGGCCTAAATCCTCGAATAATAACCTGTAATTTGCGTACGTGCACTCCTCCCATTTGAACCACCTAACCATAATCCTGACCCCCCTTTCAGAGTCCATTTCCCATCGGACCCATCACCTTTTGGGAGGGCAGATAGGTGGGGTCTGCTTGTCTGGTCAGGTTAGGTCGAGGTCCGGTGACATTGAATTCTCAACGACACACGCATACTCTCCTCGGTTGAAAAGAGACAAACACATACTTGCTTACGGGGAGGTTGGCATAAGGGGTTTCCATTGCTTGGGGGGAAAATAGTTCAAACTTGTTAGAGGAGTTCATTCTGAAAATTATTTATTTCAAAATTTGGAAATGGTTTCAAAACTACTACGGGTTTAAATTTAAACTTGTTAGTAGTGATCATCCTGAAAATAATCACAACTAGATCACCCTAATGAAAAGACACATAAGGGACCTGGTCCTGACCTGACTGAAAGGGTTCATTTTGCTGACAGCTAGGGGCTGGCAGCAGCACTCATGGTTTCCACATTACAACACCACACACCCACAGACGAGTGTTTGCGTGTACCTGTTGAATTTTACGATAATTTTACGGGATCCAACAACCCCGGGACCGTCATTTGATATGGCAAAAACATTGCACCACTCACACTGGCGCAGCTTTTAGCCAGGGAGCGAGATGAAACGGGACAGGAATGTAATGACATGGAATGGTTGGAACATGATTTTTTGCTTTGTCGGATGTGGTTATGGTACAGTCATCCCACATATTCTGAACACCCACAAATTCGGAACACTTTTGTGGTAATTTGTCAATAGCATGCCAAATGCAGCTTTTCTGTCAACCCTACTATTTTTAGGACCTTTATTTGGACATTCTCTTGCAATTTCACTAGTAAAAGTAGTACTTTTTGAACAAAAAACTTAATTTCAAGACTATTTTATCCTGAGCAGCAAAACACTGCCTCCAATTTGCCTGTTCCATGATTGTGGGGTGTTATTTTGCCTCCCACAATTGTGGAACACCTGAATTTAACTGATATTTTCACAAAAAAAGTTATCAGACCATGGATAAAACATCACTAAGCTTGAGTTTCACTGGTTGCAATGTATGAAGTCATTATTTTGTTACAAATATGTACTCCTGGAGAGATCCAAAGTTTGTTTACATCCGTAAGAAAAAAGTGTTCCGAATTTGTGGATTTCAAGGGTCAAAGTTTTTCTTCAAAAACTTGATATAAAAGTTAAAATTTGCTGTTGTTCGATACAGCATTCGAAAGATCGCAAGAAAAGCTTTCAAATGAAGGTAAAAGCGAATCATTAAGTTCAATTATCGATTTGCTATGATCCGAATATGAGGGATGACTGTAGAAAGTGTTGTGAAATGCTTTCTCCGAGCTTCTAAACTCACGTCAAAAATAGTTCAAAAATCGCATAAAAAGAATTTTCCACTTCTCGTGGGATATCGAAGTCCAGATAATAAATATGAGCTTTTCATTATGACAGCTGCTCAGCTGCACTTAGTGTTCGCCAGTTTTTGTTTCCAGAAGGTGCACATTTCAACGCAAATAGACAGTCCGGACGTTTCATTTTTTCCCCGGTTCCCTTGGAAAAGCTAATAAAAACAATAAACAGCTCAATATTGTACAGCACGAGCGATTACTCTGTTGAGCGTAAGAAACATTGCAAAAAATTTAACAGCAAAAAACAACAATACCGTTGCCATCGGCGTCATCATCTTCGTCCCCGGGATGCAACTCCGGAAGGATTCAAACCGGAGCAGAACTACTCAGGCGAAGTAAAGCGAGAAACGGAAATGTTTCTTCGGGGAGCATTGGGACTGAGAGCCAACCCATTAGTCGATGAAAAATGCGAACCAATATTTTTCCTGCCTTTGCCTCTTCCTGTTGAAAAATTGCGGGAAATCCACATCAGGTTGCATTCAAAACAAAAGAAAAACATGTTCAACAATCACAAATCATTAATAAATAATAAATAATTAACAATCAACAATCAACTATAAACCATCATCACAATTTAAAAAAATCATTCAAATCCTATAATTTTCACAATTTTGATATGGAATTCCCAGAAACCCCAGCTACTTCATCCAACTTCAGAGCAACAGAGCATCGGACAACAACCAAAGAGAAAAAAAAAATACGCAATCGATAAATAAGCGAAGGGGCAAAACTTGAAAGTGTAAGCTGCTTTTCCCCCGATCATTTTCCCGGTCAGTCCGGAACCCATCGGCCGATGATGATAGGTCTGAATTCCGGGCGCAAAAAATAAAAACGTCGTTCGCAGGACTCTTCTTTCTCTGAGAATAAAAAAAAGGACACGACCAACGCGCCATCGATAAGCTGCCGATAGGATCGCATTCATCATTTGGTGTGCGCGCTCGTAATCGCATTTGGACGACATTTCTCGTCTTCTTGCGAGCGGTTCTTTACGGTTTCGGAAAACATTTCTAATAAAAAATAGAATAAAAATATTCTATCCAAAAAAAAAAGAAGTGATTTTTCATAAAGGACAATTTTCGAAAATCTTTATAATGAGTCAATAAATTGTTAAAAAGAACACGTGGAAAAAATATATCTTCATAAACAACTTAAGTAAAAAAATTACCTTTTCAATTTTATATTTTCAGATACGTCTGAAAGCACAAAACATGCCAACTTGCTGTTGTTGTTTTAATGTACCTACCTAGAACATTTTTTTTAAATTTGACTATAACAAATTTCCGCATTCGGTCTTAATCAAGATTGAGCGAAAGGAAAAAGAAATCTAAAAAAAATATTTTTCAATCTGTAGATTCTTTATTTTGTTTTATCTCAAAATTATTCCATTTAATTCAGAAATTGAAAAAAAATTATAAAAAAAGTATATTTTTAACAGCTTACAGTCGAATACCATGAACTTTTTTTAACTTATTATTATTTAGGTGGGAAAAGTTATCCTACAGATGGTTATCCTAGGAATAATTTATAGCGCTATGGCGGCCATCTTTATGGCATGCGGGATAACTTGTCATGGTTATCCCAGGAACAATTTTTAAGAGAGATTAAAAAATTTCAAAAAAACGAACAATTAACATTACCTGGACATGATTCTTGGCAAAACTTACTGCCCTACATTCCTGGAGTATGAAAATTTGGATGTGAATGAAAAAAATTCCAGAAATATTTGAACTTCAAATATTTTAATTCAAATATTCAATAAATTTGAAAATCCTTCTAGGATGGGACTCTGGGTCATTTCCTGGACATGTATTTTGGTAAAACTTGTTGCCCTACATTTCTTGAGCATAAAAATACAACTTGGCATGAGGCCATGTGGAGGAAAAAAAATCCAGAAATATTTGAACTTCAAATATTTTAATTCAAATATTCAATAAATTTGGAAATCCTTCTAGGATGGGACTCTGGGTCATTTCCTGGACATGTATTTAGGCAAAACTTGTTGCCTTACATTCCTGGAACATAAAAATACAACTTGGCCTGAGGCCATATGGAGGAAAAAAAATCCAGAAATATTTGAACTTCAAATATTTTAATTCAAATATTCAATAAATTTGAAAATCCTTCTAGGATGGGACTCTGGGTCATTTCCTGGACATGTATTTTGGTAAAACTTGTTGCCCTACATTTCTTGAGCATAAAAATACAACTTGGCATGAGGCCATGTGGAGGAAAAAAAATCCAGAAATATTTGAACTTCAAATATTTTAATTCAAATATTCAATAAATTTGAAAATCCTTCTAGGATGGGACTCTGAGTCATTTCCTGGACATGTATTTAGGCAAAACTTGTTGCCCTACATTTCTTGAGCATAAAAATACAACTTGGCATGAGGCCATGTGGAGGAAAAAAAATCCAGAAATATTTGAACTTCAAATATTTTAATTCAAATATTCAATAAATTTGGAAATCCTTCTAGGATGGGACTCTGGGTCATTTCCTGGACATGTATTTAGGCAAAACTTGTTGCCTTACATTCCTGGAACATAAAAATACAACTTGGCCTGAGGCCATATGGAGGAAAAAAAATCCAGAAATATTTGAACTTCAAATATTTTAATTCAAATATTCAATAAATTTGAAAATCCTTCTAGGATGGGACTCTGGGTCATTTCCTGGACATGTATTTAGGCAAAACTTGTTGCCTTACATTTCTGGAACATAAAAATACAACTTGGCCTGAGGCCATGTGGAGGAAAAAAAATCCAGAAATATTTGAACTTCAAATATTTTAATTCAAATATTCAATAAATTTGGAAATCCTTCTAGGATGGGACTCTGGGTCATTTCCTGGACATGTATTTAGGCAAAACTTGTTGCCCTACATTCCTGGAACATAAAAATACAACTTGGCCTGAGGCCATGTGGAGGAAAAAAAATCAAGAAATATTTGAACTTCAAATATTTTAATTCAAATATTCAATAAATTTGAAAATCCTTCTAGGATGGGACTCTGAGTCATTTCCTGGACATGTAATTAGGCAAAACTTGTTGCCTTACATTTCTGGAACATAAAAATACAACTTGGCCTGAGGCCATGTGGAGGAAAAAAAATCCAGAAATATTTGAACTTCAAATATTTTAATTCAAATATTCAATAAATTTGGAAATCCTTCTAGGATGGGACTCTGGGTCATTTCCTGGACATGTATTTAGGCAAAACTTGTTGCCCTACATTCCTGGAACATAAAAATACAACTTGGCCTGAGGCCATGTGGAGGAAAAAAAATCAAGAAATATTTGAACTTCAAATATTTTAATTCAAATATTCAATAAATTTGAAAATCCTTCTAGGATGGGACTCTGAGTCATTTCCTGGACATGTATTTAGGCAAAACTTGTTGCCTTACATTTCTGGAACATAAAAATACAACTTGGCCTGAGGCCATGTGGAGGAAAAAAAATCCAGAAATATTTGAACTTCAAATATTTTAATTCAAATATTCAATAAATTTGGAAATCCTTCTAGGATGGGACTCTGGGTCATTTCCTGGACATGTATTTAGGCAAAACTTGTTGCCTTACATTCCTGGAACATAAAAATACAACTTGGCCTGAGGCCATATGGAGGAAAAAAAATCCAGAAATATTTGAACTTCAAATATTTTAATTCAAATATTCAATAAATTTGAAAATCCTTCTAGGATGGGACTCTGGGTCATTTCCTGGACATGTATTTAGGCAAAACTTGTTGCCTTACATTTCTGGAACATAAAAATACAACTTGGCCTGAGGCCATGTGGAGGAAAAAAAATCCAGAAATATTTGAACTTCAAATATTTTAATTCAAATATTCAATAAATTTGGAAATCCTTCTAGGATGGGACTCTGGGTCATTTCCTGGACATGTATTTAGGCAAAACTTGTTGCCCTACATTCCTGGAACATAAAAATACAACTTGGCATGAGGCCATGTGGAGGAAAAAAATTCCAGAAATATTTGAACTTCAAATATTTTAATTCAAATATTCAATAAATTTGGAAATCCTTCTAGGATGGGACTCTGGGTCATTTCCTGGACATGTATTTAGGCAAAACTTGTTGCCCTACATTCCTGGAACATAAAAATACAACTTGGCATGAGGCCATGTGGAGGAAAAAAATTCCAGAAATATTTGAACTTCAAATATTTTAATTCAAATATTCAATAAATTTGGAAATCCTTCTAGGATGGGACTCTGGGTCATTTCCTGGACATGTATTTAGGCAAAACTTGTTGCCCTACATTCCTGGAACATAAAAATACAACTTGGCCTGAGGCCATGTGGAGGAAAAAAAAAATCCAGAAATATTTGAACTTCAAATATTTTAATTCAAATATTCAATAAATTTGGAAATCCTTCTAGGATGGGACTCTGGGTCATTTCCTGGACATGTATTTAGGCAAAACTTGTTGCCTTACATTCCTGGAACATAAAAATACAACTTGGCCTGAGGCCATGTGGAGGAAAAAAATTCCAGAAATATTTGAACATCAAATATTTTAATTCAAATATTCAATAAATTTGGAAATCCTTCTAGGATGGGACTCTGGGTCATTTCCTGGACATGTATTTAGGCAAAACTTGTTGCCCTACATTTCTGGAACATAAAAATACAACTTGGCCTGAGGCCATGTGGAGGAAAAAAAATCCAGAAATATTTGAACTTCAAATATTTTAATTCAAATATTCAATAAATTTTAAAATCCTTCTAGGATGGGACCCTAGGTCATTTCCTGGACATGTTTTAAAGCAAAAATTGTTGCCCTACATTTTTTGAGCATAAAAATACAACTTGGCATGGGGCCATAAGGTGGAAAACAATTTCAAGAATATTTGAACTTCAAATATTTTAATTTAACAATTCAATTAATTTGAAAATACTTCTAGTCCATCCCTGAAGGATTTCCAAATTAATTGAATATTTGAATTAAAATATTTGAAGTTCAAATATTTCTGGAATTTTTTTCCTCCACATGGCCTCATGCCAAGTTGTATTTTTATGTTCCAGGAATGTAGGGCAACAAGTTTTGCCTAAATACATGTCCAGGAAATGACCCAGAGTCCCATCCTAGAAGGATTTTCAAATTAATTGAATATTTGAATTAAAATATTTGAAGTTCAAATATTTCTGGAATTTTTTTCCTCCACATGGCCTCAGGCCAAGTTGTATTTTTATGTTCCAGAAATGTAGGGCAACAAGTTTTGCCTAAATACATGTCCAGGAAATGATCCAGAGTCCCATCCTAGAAGGATTTCCAAATTTATTGAATATTTGAATGAAAATATTTGAAGTTCAAATATTTCTGGATTTTTTTCCTCCACATGGCCTCAGGCCAAGTTGTATTTTTATGTTCCAGAAATGTAGGGCAACAAGTTTTGCCTAAATACATGTCCAGGAAATGACCCAGAGTCCCATCCTAGAAGGATTTCCAAATTTATTGAATATTTGAATGAAAATATTTGAAGTTCAAATATTTCTGGAATTTTTTTCCTCCACATGGCCTCAGGCCAAGTTGTATTTTTATGTTCCAGGAATGTAGGGCAACAAGTTTTGCCTAAATACATGTCCAGGAAATGACCCAGAGTCCCATCCTAGAAGGATTTTCAAATTTATTGAATATTTGAATTAAAATATTTGAAGTTCAACTATTTCTGGAATTTTTTTCCTCCACATGGCTTCATGCCAAGTTGTATTTTTATGTTCCAGAAATGTAGGGCAACAAGTTTTGCCTAAATACATGTCCAGGAAATGACCCAGAGTCCCATCCTAGAAGGATTTCCAAATTTATTGAATATTTGAATTAAAATATTTGAAGTTCAAATATTTCTGGAATTTTTTCCTCCATATGGCCTCAGGCCAAGTAGTATTTTTATGTTCCAGGAATGTAGGGCAACAAGTTTTGCCTAAATACATGTCCAGGAAATGACCCAGAGTCCCATCCTAGAAGGATTTTCAAATTTATTGAATATTTGAATTAAAATATTTGAAGTTCAACTATTTCTGGAATTTTTTTCCTCCACATGGCTTCATGCCAAGTTGTATTTTTATGTTCCAGAAATGTAGGGCAACAAGTTTTGCCTAAATACATGTCCAGGAAATGACCCAGAGTCCCATCCTAGAAGGATTTCCAAATTTATTGAATATTTGAATTAAAATATTTGAAGTTCAAATATTTCTGGAATTTTTTCCTCCATATGGCCTCAGGCCAAGTTGTATTTTTATGTTCCAGGAATGTAGGGCAACAAGTTTTGCCTAAATACATGTCCAGGAAATGACCCAGAGTCCCATCCTAGAAGGATTTTCAAATTTATTGAATATTTGAATTAAAATATTTGAAGTTCAACTATTTCTGGAATTTTTTTCCTCCACATGGCTTCATGCCAAGTTGTATTTTTATGTTCCAGAAATGTAGGGCAACAAGTTTTGCCTAAATACATGTCCAGGAAATGATCCAGAGTCCCATCCTAGAAGGATTTCCAAATTTATTGAATATTTGAATTAAAATATTTGAAGTTCAAATATTTCTGGATTTTTTTCCTCCACATGGCCTCAGGCCAAGTTGTATTTTTATGTTCCAGAAATGTAGGGCAACAAGTTTTGCCTAAATACATGTCCAGGAAATGACCCAGAGTCCCATCCTAGAAGGATTTTCAAATTTATTGAATATTTGAATTAAAATATTTGAAGTTCAAATATTTCTGGATTTTTTTTCCTCCACATGGCCTCAGGCCAAGTAGTATTTTTATGTTCCAGGAATGTAGGGCAACAAGTTTTGCCTAAATACATGTCCAGGAAATGACCCAGAGTCCCATCCTAGAAGGATTTTCAAATTTATTGAATATTTGAATTAAAATATTTGAAGTTCAACTATTTCTGGAATTTTTTTCCTCCACATGGCTTCATGCCAAGTTGTATTTTTATGTTCCAGAAATGTAGGGCAACAAGTTTTGCCTAAATACATGTCCAGGAAATGACCCAGAGTCCCATCCTAGAAGGATTTCCAAATTTATTGAATATTTGAATTAAAATATTTGAAGTTCAAATATTTCTGGAATTTTTTCCTCCATATGGCCTCAGGCCAAGTTGTATTTTTATGTTCCAGAAATGTAAGGCAACAAGTTTTGCCTAAATACATGTCCAGGAAATGATCCAGAGTCCCATCCTAGAAGGATTTCCAAATTTATTGAATATTTGAATGAAAATATTTGAAGTTCAAATATTTCTGGATTTTTTTCCTCCACATGGCCTCAGGCCAAGTTGTATTTTTATGTTCCAGAAATGTAGGGCAACAAGTTTTGCCTAAATACATGTCCAGGAAATGACCCAGAGTCCCATCCTAGAAGGATTTCCAAATTTATTGAATATTTGAATGAAAATATTTGAAGTTCAAATATTTCTGGATTTTTTTCCTCCACATGGCCTCAGGCCAAGTTGTATTTTTATGTTCCAGAAATGTAGGGCAACAAGTTTTGCCTAAATACATGTCCAGGAAATGACCCAGAGTCCCATCCTAGAAGGATTTCCAAATTTATTGAATATTTGAATTAAAATATTTGAAGTTCAACTATTTCTGGAATTTTTTTCCTCCACATGGCTTCATGCCAAGTTGTATTTTTATGTTCCAGAAATGTAGGGCAACAAGTTTTGCCTAAATACATGTCCAGGAAATGACCCAGAGTCCCATCCTAGAAGGATTTTCAAATTTATTGAATATTTGAATTAAAATATTTGAAGTTCAACTATTTCTGGATTTTTTTTCCTCCACATGGCTTCATGCCAAGTTGTATTTTTATGTTCCAGAAATGTAGGGCAACAAGTTTTGCCTAAATACATGTCCAGGAAATGACCCAGAGTCCCATCCTAGAAGGATTTCCAAATTAATTGAATATTTGAATTAAAATATTTGAAGTTCAAATATTTCTGGAATTTTTTTCCTCCACATGGCCTCATGCCAAGTTGTATTTTTATGTTCCAGGAATGTAGGGCAACAAGTTTTGCCTAAATACATGTCCAGGAAATGACCCAGAGTCCCATCCTAGAAGGATTTTCAAATTTATTGAATATTTGAATTAAAATATTTGAAGTTCAACTATTTCTGGATTTTTTTTCCTCCACATGGCTTCATGCCAAGTTGTATTTTTATGTTCCAGAAATGTAGGGCAACAAGTTTTGCCTAAATACATGTCCAGGAAATGACCCAGAGTCCCATCCTAGAAGGATTTCCAAATTAATTGAATATTTGAATTAAAATATTTGAAGTTCAAATATTTCTGGAATTTTTTTCCTCCACATGGCCTCATGCCAAGTTGTATTTTTATGTTCCAGGAATGTAGGGCAACAAGTTTTGCCTAAATACATGTCCAGGAAATGACCCAGAGTCCCATCCTAGAAGGATTTTCAAATTAATTGAATATTTGAATTAAAATATTTGAAGTTCAAATATTTCTGGAATTTTTTTCCTCCACATGGCCTCAGGCCAAGTTGTATTTTTATGTTCCAGGAATGTAGGGCAACAAGTTTTGCCTAAATACATGTCCAGGAAATGACCCAGAGTCCCATCCTAGAAGGATTTTCAAATTTATTGAATATTTGAATTAAAATATTTGAAGTTCAACTATTTCTGGAATTTTTTTCCTCCACATGGCTTCATGCCAAGTTGTATTTTTATGTTCCAGAAATGTAGGGCAACAAGTTTTGCCTAAATACATGTCCAGGAAATGACCCAGAGTCCCATCCTAGAAGGATTTCCAAATTTATTGAATATTTGAATTAAAATATTTGAAGTTCAAATATTTCTGGATTTTTTTCCTCCACATGGCCTCAGGCCAAGTAGTATTTTTATGTTCCAGGAATGTAGGGCAACAAGTTTTGCCTAAATACATGTCCAGGAAATGACCCAGAGTCCCATCCTAGAAGGATTTTCAAATTTATTGAATATTTGAATTAAAATATTTGAAGTTCAACTATTTCTGGAATTTTTTTCCTCCACATGGCTTCATGCCAAGTTGTATTTTTATGTTCCAGAAATGTAGGGCAACAAGTTTTGCCTAAATACATGTCCAGGAAATGACCCAGAGTCCCATCCTAGAAGGATTTCCAAATTTATTGAATATTTGAATTAAAATATTTGAAGTTCAAATATTTCTGGATTTTTTTCCTCCACATGGCCTCAGGCCAAGTAGTATTTTTATGTTCCAGGAATGTAGGGCAACAAGTTTTGCCTAAATACATGTCCAGGAAATGACCCAGAGTCCCATCCTAGAAGGATTTTCAAATTTATTGAATATTTGAATTAAAATATTTGAAGTTCAACTATTTCTGGAATTTTTTTCCTCCACATGGCTTCATGCCAAGTTGTATTTTTATGTTCCAGAAATGTAGGGCAACAAGTTTTGCCTAAATACATGTCCAGGAAATGATCCAGAGTCCCATCCTAGAAGGATTTCCAAATTTATTGAATATTTGAATTAAAATATTTGAAGTTCAAATATTTCTGGATTTTTTTCCTCCACATGGCCTCAGGCCAAGTTGTATTTTTATGTTCCAGAAATGTAGGGCAACAAGTTTTGCCTAAATACATGTCCAGGAAATGACCCAGAGTCCCATCCTAGAAGGATTTTCAAATTTATTGAATATTTGAATTAAAATATTTGAAGTTCAAATATTTCTGGATTTTTTTTCCTCCACATGGCCTCAGGCCAAGTAGTATTTTTATGTTCCAGGAATGTAGGGCAACAAGTTTTGCCTAAATACATGTCCAGGAAATGACCCAGAGTCCCATCCTAGAAGGATTTTCAAATTTATTGAATATTTGAATTAAAATATTTGAAGTTCAACTATTTCTGGAATTTTTTTCCTCCACATGGCTTCATGCCAAGTTGTATTTTTATGTTCCAGAAATGTAGGGCAACAAGTTTTGCCTAAATACATGTCCAGGAAATGACCCAGAGTCCCATCCTAGAAGGATTTCCAAATTTATTGAATATTTGAATTAAAATATTTGAAGTTCAAATATTTCTGGATTTTTTTCCTCCACATGGCCTCAGGCCAAGTAGTATTTTTATGTTCCAGGAATGTAGGGCAACAAGTTTTGCCTAAATACATGTCCAGGAAATGACCCAGAGTCCCATCCTAGAAGGATTTTCAAATTTATTGAATATTTGAATTAAAATATTTGAAGTTCAACTATTTCTGGAATTTTTTTCCTCCACATGGCTTCATGCCAAGTTGTATTTTTATGTTCCAGAAATGTAGGGCAACAAGTTTTGCCTAAATACATGTCCAGGAAATGACCCAGAGTCCCATCCTAGAAGGATTTCCAAATTTATTGAATATTTGAATTAAAATATTTGAAGTTCAAATATTTCTGGATTTTTTTCCTCCACATGGCCTCAGGCCAAGTAGTATTTTTATGTTCCAGGAATGTAGGGCAACAAGTTTTGCCTAAATACATGTCCAGGAAATGACCCAGAGTCCCATCCTAGAAGGATTTTCAAATTTATTGAATATTTGAATTAAAATATTTGAAGTTCAACTATTTCTGGAATTTTTTTCCTCCACATGGCTTCATGCCAAGTTGTATTTTTATGTTCCAGAAATGTAGGGCAACAAGTTTTGCCTAAATACATGTCCAGGAAATGATCCAGAGTCCCATCCTAGAAGGATTTCCAAATTTATTGAATATTTGAATTAAAATATTTGAAGTTCAAATATTTCTGGATTTTTTTCCTCCACATGGCCTCAGGCCAAGTTGTATTTTTATGTTCCAGAAATGTAGGGCAACAAGTTTTGCCTAAATACATGTCCAGGAAATGACCCAGAGTCCCATCCTAGAAGGATTTTCAAATTTATTGAATATTTGAATTAAAATATTTGAAGTTCAAATATTTCTGGATTTTTTTTCCTCCACATGGCCTCAGGCCAAGTAGTATTTTTATGTTCCAGGAATGTAGGGCAACAAGTTTTGCCTAAATACATGTCCAGGAAATGACCCAGAGTCCCATCCTAGAAGGATTTTCAAATTTATTGAATATTTGAATTAAAATATTTGAAGTTCAACTATTTCTGGAATTTTTTTCCTCCACATGGCTTCATGCCAAGTTGTATTTTTATGTTCCAGAAATGTAGGGCAACAAGTTTTGCCTAAATACATGTCCAGGAAATGACCCAGAGTCCCATCCTAGAAGGATTTCCAAATTTATTGAATATTTGAATTAAAATATTTGAAGTTCAAATATTTCTGGAATTTTTTCCTCCATATGGCCTCAGGCCAAGTTGTATTTTTATGTTCCAGAAATGTAGGGCAACAAGTTTTGCCTAAATACATGTCCAGGAAATGATCCAGAGTCCCATCCTAGAAGGATTTCCAAATTTATTGAATATTTGAATGAAAATATTTGAAGTTCAAATATTTCTGGATTTTTTTCCTCCACATGGCCTCAGGCCAAGTTGTATTTTTATGTTCCAGAAATGTAGGGCAACAAGTTTTGCCTAAATACATGTCCAGGAAATGACCCAGAGTCCCATCCTAGAAGGATTTCCAAATTTATTGAATATTTGAATGAAAATATTTGAAGTTCAAATATTTCTGGATTTTTTTCCTCCACATGGCCTCAGGCCAAGTTGTATTTTTATGTTCCAGAAATGTAGGGCAACAAGTTTTGCCTAAATACATGTCCAGGAAATGACCCAGAGTCCCATCCTAGAAGGATTTCCAAATTTATTGAATATTTGAATTAAAATATTTGAAGTTCAACTATTTCTGGAATTTTTTTCCTCCACATGGCTTCATGCCAAGTTGTATTTTTATGTTCCAGAAATGTAGGGCAACAAGTTTTGCCTAAATACATGTCCAGGAAATGACCCAGAGTCCCATCCTAGAAGGATTTTCAAATTTATTGAATATTTGAATTAAAATATTTGAAGTTCAACTATTTCTGGATTTTTTTTCCTCCACATGGCCTCATGCCAAGTTGTATTTTTATGCTCAAAGAATGTAGGGCAACAAGTTTTGCCTAAATACATGTCCAGGAAATGACCCAGAGTCCCATCCTAGAAGGATTTTCAAATTAATTGAATATTTGAATTAAAATATTTGAAGTTCAAATATTTCTGAATTTTTTTCATTCACATCCAAATTTTCATACTCCAGGAATGTAGGGCAGTAAGTTTTGCCAAGAAACATGTCCAGTAGCGTGGCTCACGGATATATGAAAAAGACAAAAGTGTTCAATTTCGAACGCCTCAACCGGAATTTTGTAGCAATATGGCCCCAAAACATAGCCTGAAATTTTGAGCGCATTTGGTTAAGGTTTAGAACTTCCACCATTGACCTGAAGTTATAAAGAAATTTCAATAAATTTAATTTATTTATTTTCAACTTTTTAACTCTTCTTCGAGTATATTTTCCTATGCCCTATGAATTTTTCTCAAAGTAGTGGTTTCTTATAGGTTTCGATCCGAGGAACAACTTTGTAGAACATCACAAAGCGCTAGGAATTAATCCCGAAAAGATACAGGCAAATTTTTAGAGCACGTTAAAAAAAAATTCCTAGCTCCAAAAAATATCCTGTATCTTTTCAGGATCAATTCCTAGCGCTTTGCGATGTTCTACAAAGTTGTTCCCCGGATCAAAACCTATAAGAAACTTGAGAATAAGAAAATTTGATTGGGTTTTGGGAAACTTTATCTAAGAAGAGGTTAAAAGTGAAAATTTCCCATAGTAAATCTTTAAAAGTTCCATACTAACTTCAGGTCAATGGTGGAAGTACTAAACCTTAACCAAATGCGCTCAAAATTTCAGGCTATGTTCTGGGGCCATATTGCTACAAAAATCCGGTCGAGGCGTTTGGAATTGAACACTTTTGTCTTTTTCATATATCCGTGAGCCACGCTAATGTCCAGGTAATGTTATTTGTTCGTTTTTTTAAATTTTTGGAATCTATCTTAAAAATTGTTCCTGGGATAACCATGACAAGTTATCCCGCATGCCATAAAGATGGCCGCCATAGCGCTATAAATTATTCCTAGGATAACCATCTGTAGGATAACTTTTCCCACCTTTATTATTTTTATTTTTTTGCAAGAGCACGAACAAACCACAAAACATTAAACAAATCAGAGATATTTAATAATAATTACAAATTTATAAGAACCTACTTTTGGTTTTAGGGAGGCTAATTAAAATTTCATTGTTAATTTTGATATGGAATTTTTGCAAAAAGTCTTAGGGAAAAGCTAAATTATTATAAGGCCATTGCCATGAAATTTGATTTTTAACTATTTTTCATTCTTTTATCCCACCTCGACCTCGTCTAGAGCCGAGGGACAAAAACTTGAAATAAAAGTTGTACCAGTCTGATTTAAAAGTTCTTGCAAAAATTGTCGATTTCGAGCCTTTTCAAAACTTTTGTTTTAATTTTAATAAGATGAGACAATTTAAATTTTGAAAAAAATATTTAACTAAATGGCCATAGATCAAGAAAAACTGACAATTGTAATAAAAGAAAATATCCTCAAATTGTTTTTTGTTTGCTTTCTGACAGTAACATTTTTTTATATTTTTATACTTTTAGCATCAAATTAATATTCAAACTAAACACAAAGGGAATATTCAACATAAAATAATAATAAAACAACCATGTTATTTGAAAATCAGGGGTGGACTGCCAAACTTTAATTCTTATAAGATTCAGATTGAAATTATGCAAGTTGAATTGCTTACATCAAATGGACTATTTAAATTTCGTTGGCTTTTTTTTATTAACTTTTCATAAAATGAGTATATTTGAGATGAAATGTAAAAAAGTTCAGGCGATTATAAAGTTATAACATAACATTCATTGGAATAAGAATTATTTAGCTAAAATATAAATTTAAATGCCAGCAAAAAAAATAAATATAACTGGAAACAATTTTTACATTTAGTATAAAAAATATGTTCACTGGGAAACGTTATTAATTTTAAATTAATTTGTAATTAATTCAGCCTAAAAGCGATCAAATTTAAATGATTTCGTCAAATTGAGAACTCAAGAAGTTATTTTTTTAAAGTTTCAATTTAAAAATTGATCATGAAATGTTGTTAAGCTAATTGTATTAACTTTTAATAAAATGTCTGAAAGTTGTAAGCTTTTTTCATAAAAAATAAATTTTTATTAACGCCAAAATAAAGCTAAACAAATAAATCTGAAGATATTTTAAGTTCTGTTTTAACTAACTCTCAAAAGTTGTAAAATTGTACAAAGAATCCGTCAGTGCAATCCGTTTTATGATTCAAACTCATTTTCGTTGGCAAAAACATGACACTTTGAGAGCTTTCATAATTATAGTTGACTAAAAAATCAATGAAACTTTTCAAATTTGATGAACACAACTGCATACCATTTCGTATGTAGTTAATTAATTTTGCAAAAAAAATTCTTTCAATTTCACCTCCACACCTTTCAATTCCACGCTGGATAACGGAACTAAATAATGTTTTTTTATCATTTTTTTTGGAATCTCAATTAATATTCTTCAAAATTTTCTAAAAAATATGTTGAAACAACTTTTTTAAGTACTTTAAAAACTCTTCTACCAAACTCAGTTTGATTTAATACCATTCCTAATCGTATTTTCATTTTGCTAAAAAAAAGTTCAGCGTATCAATGCTAATACAGCTTACGATACATAAATCGAGATTTAATTTCTGATAGCTATGCACACAGGTTGTTTGGAAAATTTGCTCTGGAAATAAAAACCTAGTACTTTTCTGAATTGAATTAAGCAAGGCGTGTATAACAGTTTTCATATTCTTTCTAAAAATATCTCAATCTTTATGTTTAGATGAAATCATAAGGTACTTTTCTCAAAATTTAAAATAATGCATCAAAACTGAGTTAAATCCGTTTTCATATGAAATTTATAATTGTACTCCGTTTTTAGATAAAATTTATTTATCATCAAAAAATTCCTTGTAAAGATATTTTATTTTAATTATGAGCATTTTTCCCTGTTTTGCGCTTAATTATCAGTCAACGTTATTTTGGGAGCAAAAATCTCCGATTTTCAATGTTGAAAAATTGATGATAGCAATCTTTCCTATGATTGTCGGCCAGCGGGGTTTGTTTGTTTGTTTTGAGTTTGTTTTTTTTTTTGATTTTCCCAAAAACTAATATTTTTTGGATTTGAATCAATAATATTTAAATTTTAGTTAAACAATTTATTAAAATTTAATAAAATAATAAAATAGATTAATAAAAAAAAACAAAAATTAATATTTTTTTTTTTGCAAAAACCTGGAGAACTGATTGTCTTTTTCTTCCTCGTTTTTTCAATCACTCAATTTTCGATTCCTTAACACAACTCGCACACACATTCAAGAAGGGTTACGCCAATAATTGTGGACTTGTGTGGGTTGGAAAATTGCGGGCTGGAGAATAATATTTGCTCTCGGTTCGTTTTTCATCCGGAATTGATCTCCGAACACATCACCCAAACCCCGCGATAGTAGAAATCAAACAAATTTAATTGAAATGTTTTCACGCCTCAGCGTGAGTGTGTTTGTCGATTTGTGTGGAATTGGTATGCGTGTGGGAGGACACTTTCGGACATGCCTCCGGGGGTGTTGATGGAGTGTCTGCGGCTGAAATTTCCGGAATTCGTTGGAACGGCTTTGACAGATGAATGAAGTTTGCTTTGGCGGGAAATTGAGCTTATAAATGAGTGCGTGGAAGCTTTTCGAGGAATTGGTAATGAAACATCCAACAATGAAATAAATGTTAAAAAGCATAAAATAATCATATTATCTCGATATACATTTCAAAGTGAATCCCACGAAAGAAACGTCTTTTCCTCGCAACACAGCTAATCCGATTTGCATTAATAGAATCGCGTGAAAAGAATCTCACTGCAGCTCATCCAAGCTTGGCAGCACGGAGGGAAAACCACTTGAGCACTCCAAGCATAAATTTTAAGCTGTGCACTCCGCGCTGCACTTGCCGCTGCAATCCTAGTTAATTAATTCGCTTTAGAGCATCACGCCTCGCCAGCGGAAATCCTGTCCGCACTTAATTTATCGCGTTAGCAAATCACCGGAGCAAAACCCGAACAGAACAGCAACAAAACCGGAATGCTACAACACTGAAATGTCAGGAAAAAAAACTAGTGCGAACCACCATCAACACCCAACCAGCCAAGTGCACCCTGCTGCAACTCATTTGGGACCATTTGCATGCT
The DNA here is from genome assembly GCF_016801865.2 of Culex pipiens pallens. Classification (NCBI taxonomy): domain Eukaryota; kingdom Metazoa; phylum Arthropoda; class Insecta; order Diptera; family Culicidae; genus Culex; species Culex pipiens. Next base: position 24,247,580 of record NC_068938.1, read on the forward strand.
GCCTAGCGGGTTTGAGGAGGGTTGTACTGGTACACCGGACCAGCGTGGAATCCCCGGAACATTTCCGTGCGCATCCTTCCGTCCATTGAATGTGGTCTGCTCTGGGCCTAATCTCCGCGCGGAACCGACCAGCTGTACGCTGTGAAGTTACGGCTCGTTTACTCTCTGACCCAGGCCGTGGCTAAAAGCGAAAGCCGGAAATGTAGTACAATATTCTATTTCGAACAAATGGTAATTCCATTGTCTGGTATTTTGTGGAAACATGAGAACACTGAAAAAAATCAATAGTTCAAAATTAATTTCTATAAATTTGAATGAAATTTTATTCAAATTGCATCGAAATAGCCTACAATTAATGAATTCTTTTTCTCCAGACTTTATAACTGATTTGACAAAACAAGAAAAAAAAAACAAACCGAAGAGTCATTTTTTCATCTGGAACAAAATTTATCATTTTAAAACTTAAATTTGTTTTTTAACTCCTAATTTGTATCCGGTGTATCGCTTTAATCGCTTATCCGGCCTTAAATTTATCTACTGCGGTGCGGTCATTTCGGGGAACTACAACAAAGCAATGG